>NC_135147.1:860000-862500 GCF_051014445.1 Colletes latitarsis
TCACACGTTGACGCGCAATTAGCTGCGTTCTTCATCGACCCACGAGCCAAGTGATCCACCGTTCAGGGTAATCATATACAATTTACAATTTTTCTCTTTGTATTTAAAAATGCTCCTTGTTCTTTGCTTTAAAAATATTCGATGTTCGCACCTCCGACCAGCGTATCGACGGAGGATTGAACGCGCCATATCGACGACAAAAGTTTCTTTTTGTTTCCTGAATGACGGAAAACCATCGTTCGACGGCCGGGCGTACAGTACATTCAAAAGCCTTTGCGCGTGGCTGCGACCAAACGGGTATAATACACCCGTATATTCTTGGTTCCGAACAGTAACTTCACGCGCAATCGGGCGAACGCACGCGGCAGCGCCCATCGGTTGCTCGATGAAATCGATGCGATAAACTACAGCCGTTTCGGCTGGTCGTCGTTAGTCGCGCGAGCAACGATGGCCGCAAAATCGACGCGTCGTCGTTTGCGATTATTCGCCTCAAGTTAGCCATGAGTATGTATATTATTCATTTACGAACGAACGCGGCAGCGTCCACCGGTTGCTCGATGAAATCGATGCGATAAACTACAGCCGTCTCGGCTGGTCGTCGTTAGTCGCGCGAGCAACGATGGCCGCAAAATCGACGCGTCGTCGTTTGCGATTATTCGCCTCTGGCTATCCGTGAGTATGTATAATATTCATATACGAACGAACGCGGCAGCGCCCATCGGTTGCTCGATGAAATCGATGCGATAAACTACAGCCTTCTCGGCTGGTCGTCGTTAGTCGCGCGAGCAACGGATGGCCGCACAATCGACGCGTCGTCGTTTGCGATTATTCGCCTCACGTTAGCCATGAGTATGTATATTATTCATTTACGAACGAACGCGGCAGCGTCCATCGGTTGCTCGATGAAATCGATGCGATAAACTACAGCCGTTTCGGCTGGTCGTCGTTAGTCGCGCGAGCAACGATGGCCGCAAAATCGACGCGTCGTCGTTTGCGATCATTCGCCTCAGGCTATCCGTGAGTATGTATAACATTCATTTACGAACGAACGCGGCAGCGTCCATCGGTTGCTCGATGAAATCGATGCGATAAACTACAGCCGTCTCGGCTGATCGTCGTTAGTCGCGCGAGCAACGATGGCCGCACAATCGACGCGTCGTCGTTTGCGATTATTCGCCTCAGGCTATCCGTGAGTATGTATAACATTCATTTACGAACGAACGCGGCAGCGTCCATCGGTTGCTCGATGAAATCGATGCGATAAACTACAGCCGTTTCGGCTGGTCGTCGTTAGTCGCGCGAGCAACGATGGCCGCAAAATCGACGCGTCGTCGTTTGCGATCATTCGCCTCAGGCTATCCGTGAGTATGTATAACATTCATTTACGAACGAACGCGGCAGCGTCCATCGGTTGCTCGATGAAATCGATGCGATAAACTACAGCCGTCTCGGCTGATCGTCGTTAGTCGCGCGAGCAACGATGGCCGCACAATCGACGCGTCGTCGTTTGCGATTATTCGCCTCAGGCTATCCGTGAGTATGTATAACATTCATTTACGAACGAACGCGGCAGCGTCCATCGGTTGCTCGATGAAATCGATGCGATAAACTACAGCCGTCTCGGCTGATCGTCGTTAGTCGCGCGAGCAACGATGGCCGCACAATCGACGCGTCGTCGTTTGCGATTATTCGCCTCAGGCTATCCGTGAGTATGTATAACATTCATTTACGAACGAACGCGGCAGCGTCCATCGGTTGCTCGATGAAATCGATGCGATAAACTACAGCCGTCTCGGCTGATCGTCGTTAGTCGCGCGAGCAACGATGGCCGCACAATCGACGCGTCGTCGTTTGCGATTATTCGCCTCAGGCTATCCGTGAGTATGTATAACATTCATTTACGAACGAACGCGGCAGCGTCCATCGGTTGCTCGATGAAATCGATGCGATAAACTACAGCCTTCTCGGCTGGTCGTCGTTAGTCGCGCGAGCAACGATGGCCGCACAATCGACGCGTTGTCGTTCGTTTGCGATTCGCTTCAGGCTACCCGTAAGGATGTATATTATTTTATTACTTCCTCGCCGTCATCAGGACGTTTCGTTCGGAGCACGACGACGAGCACACACGCCACCGGGCAAAGCGGGATACGCAAGTTCAAACCGTAAAGGAACGTCGCGAAACGATGTTCGACGGCGTCTCGTTCCTCGGCTGTAGATCCTTGGGCGCTTTGTTTCGGCCCCTGCGCGTTGTGTGTGACAATCGGTCGTCGTCTCCTCTTCGAGCGAGCGCAACGTAAACAGCCAGCATCGTATCTCCGACCGAGACGCGTATATAATGGAAAAATTGACGGCGGGTGACATCCTCGATCGTCGCAACGATGGGTCTTATTTTCTCTTCTCCTCCTCTTTCTTTCGTTAGTAATGGACGTTTTCTTGTTTTTGTTCGAGATCTTTGTTTAGTAATGGACGTTTTTGTGTTATGTTCTTTCGTTTCTTTGTT
>NC_135147.1:865000-885000 GCF_051014445.1 Colletes latitarsis
TCATTTTTCGAGAGAGCGACCACCAACTAACTCTCTTATATTTGCTTTTTCTCGACAGAGCCACCACCAACTAACTCTCTTATATTTGCTTTTTCTCGACAGAGTCACCACCAACTCTCTCTCGTTTATATTTGCTTTTTCTCGACAGAGAAACCACCAACTCTCTCGTTTATATTTGCTTTTTCTCGACAGAGTCACCACCAAACTCTCTCGTTTCGTATTTTACTTCACAACAGAACATTATTGTATAATGGTATCCCACAACGACAAAGTACGTAGAGCTGCGCTCATGCTGAACATCTCGGGCACTTATTCACGCTGGGCATCGATCGTGGAAGCACGTATTGCCAGGCCCGAAGACTAAGCATTCATGCTGGACAAAAACGAGAAAGCGCGTATGTGCTGGTCGAGAAAGCACGTATTCGGCGCCGTACTGTTATGTCGAGGTCAGACACCTGTATTTCATTCTTTGCTCACTTTCCAGAGTACGAACCGTAGTTCCATACAATTTTTGCCTTTTAAGCTACGCTCCGTAGAGTGTAGTGCCAGTTTATGGTTTTCACAAAATTTTCAATCGCTCGGACTGAAGAGTTGATGCTCGGATAGTACGAGTATACATATTTTAAACGTATACAAGTCACCAACGTCACTCGAGACGCTTATACCACTTCAAGAGCCATTCGGTCAAAGACACCGACTCGTGGCAATGCAGTGTGGAGAAAGTCTGGAACGAGCACGATACAGAACAGTCAGGATGAAATCCCGAGGAGCGACGACTGCTTCTCAACCGAGGTCGAAGAATAGCCGTACGCTCGACGCTGCCCCGACCGACTCGACCGGACCGTCGCTTCTCTTATAGGTACCGAGGCGCCCGCCGGAACGCCGGCGACGCACGGGCTTACGCACGGCCGCTTATGGGGGGAACCGCGCGACCCAACCGCCCGCCCGAACGGCCTGTTATAACTTAGAGCGAAAACCAACACCTGTAATTTCCTTAATAATTGAGCTAGGGCAAAAAAAAAAAACGCTATCTTGTAGGAAAAAAGCAGGGGAACACGATGCCGTCGTTAAAAATATAGATTGCCGTGCTCGTTTTCGAGAAAAAAATGAAAAAATGGTCAAAATCGTCGCAGGACAAAAACTCGACACGCTATCTTGTAGGCAAAAATTAGACGAATTCAAAACCGTAGTTAAAAATATCGGTCGTCGCGCTAGTTTTCGAGAAAAAAACAAAAACGTTCAAAAAATTCGAGATAAAAAAAAAAAAACCAGCCTACCAGATAGAAAAAATTACACTGAACAAATATCATATAGGTCAAAATATGTGTTAGCGTACTAGTTTTCGAGATATAGACGAAAAACCGTCGCCGCCGATCGGTACGTCGGTCGATGCGAAAGCACCGCGCGACCGAGCGCCCGCCTAAAAGACCAGTTCGAACATACCGAAAAATCAAGAAACCGTAACTTCCTTAATAATTGAGCTAGGACAAAAAATCGACACGCTATCTTGCAGGAAAAAATCCGGGGAACACGATGGCGTCGTCAAAAGTGCAGGTCGTCGAGCTCGTTTTCGAGAAAAAAAAAAAAAAATTCTCAAAATTCGACAAAAAAATAAAACGATAAGTGGACCGTGTAGAGAATCTAAAACTGCATAAGAATCGTATAGACGAAAATTGGCGTTCACGTGCTCGTTTTTGTGGAAAAAATTAAAAAAGCTCTCAAACTTCGAGGTAAAAAAAACAAAAACCATCCACCAGGTAGCCAACGGAAAACGGTACAAGTATCGTACGGGCGAAAACGAGCGTTACCGTGCTCGTTTTCGAGTTATTGACGAAAAACAGCCTGGAGCGATCGGTCCGGCGGTCGACGCGCGAAACTTTCTAAGTCCGCTCTGCTCCGAAACACCGCTCCGGCGTCAAAAATCGTCGTAGGACAAAAAATCGACACGCTATCTTGCAGGAAAAAATCCGGGGAACACGATGGCGTCGTCAAAAGTGCAGGTCGTCGAGCTCGTTTTCGAGAAAAAAAAAAAAAAATTCTCAAAATTCGACAAAAAAATAAAACGATCACTGGACCGTGTAGAGAATCTAAAACTGCATAAGAATCGTATAGACGAAAATTGGCGTTCACGCGCTCGTTTTTGAGAAAAAAGTTAAAAAAGCTCTCAAAATTCGAGATAAAAAAAAAAAAAACCATCTACCAGGTAGCCAACGGTAAACGGTACAAGTATCGTACGGGCGAAAACGAGCGTTACCGTGCTCGTTTTCGAGTTATTGGCGAGAAACAGCCTGGAGCGATCGGTCCGGCGGTCGACGCGCGAAAGTTTCTAAGTCAGCTCTGCTCCGAATCATCGCTCCGGCGTCAAAAATCGTCGTAGGACAAAAAATCGCCACCCTATCTTGCAGAAAAAAATCCGGGGAACACGATGGCGTCGTCAAAAGTGCAGGTCGTCGAGCTCGTTTTCGAGAAAAAAAAAAAAAAATTCTCAAAATTCGACAAAAAAATAAAACGATCAGTGGACCGTGTAGAGAATCTAAAACTGCATAAGAATCGTATAGACGAAAATTGGCGTTCACGTGCTCGTTTTTGTGGAAAAAATTAAAAAAGCTCTCAAACTTCGAGGTAAAAAAAACAAAAACCATCCACCAGGTAGCCAACGGAAAACGGTACAAGTATCGTACGGGCGAAAACGAGCGTTACCGTGCTCGTTTTCGAGTTATTGACGAAAAACAGCCTGGAGCGATCGGTCCGGCGGTCGACGCGCGAAAGTTTCTAAGTCCGCTCTGCCCCGAAACACCGCTCCGGCGTCAAAAATCGTCGTAGGACAAAAAATCGACACGCTATCTTGCAGGAAAAAATCCGGGGAACACGATGGCGTCGTCAAAAGTGCAGGTCGTCGAGCTCGTTTTCGAGAAAAAAAAAAAACAATTCTCAAAATTCGACAAAAAAATAAAACGATCACTGGACCGTGTAGAGAATCTAAAACTGCATAAGAATCGTATAGACGAAAATTGGCGTTCACGTGCTCGTTTTTGCGGGAAAAATTAAAAAAGCTCTCAAAGTTCGAGATAAAAAAAAAAAAAACCGTCCACCAGGTAGCCAACGGTAAACGGTACAAGTATCGTACGGGCGAAAACGAGCGTTACCGTGCTCGTTTTCGAGTTATTGACGAAAAACAGCCTGGAGCGATCGGTCCGGCGGTCGACGCGCGAAAGTTTCTAAGTCCGCTCTGCTCCGAATCATCGCTCCGGCGTCAAAAATCGTCGTAGGACAAAAAATCGCCACCCTATCTTGCAGGAAAAAATCCGGGGAACACGATGGCGTCGTCAAAAGTGCAGGTCGTCGAGCTCGTTTTCGAGAAAAAAAAAAAAAAATTCTCAAAATTCGACAAAAAAATAAAACGATCAGTGGACCGTGTAGAGAATCTAAAACTGCATAAGAATCGTATAGACGAAAATTGGCGTTCACGTGCTCGTTTTTGTGGAAAAAATTAAAAAAGCTCTCAAACTTCGAGGTAAAAAAAACAAAAACCATCCACCAGGTAGCCAACGGAAAACGGTACAAGTATCGTACGGGCGAAAACGAGCGTTACCGTGCTCGTTTTCGAGTTATTGACGAAAAACAGCCTGGAGCGATCGGTCCGGCGGTCGACGCGCGAAACTTTCTAAGTCCGCTCTGCTCCGAAACACCGCTCCGGCGTCAAAAATCGTCGTAGGACAAAAAATCGACACGCTATCTTGCAGGAAAAAATCCGGGGAACACGATGGCGTCGTCAAAAGTGCAGGTCGTCGAGCTCGTTTTCGAGAAAAAAAAAAAAAAATTCTCAAAATTCGACAAAAAAATAAAACGATAAGTGGACCGTGTAGAGAATCTAAAACTGCATAAGAATCGTATAGACGAAAATTGGCGTTCACGTGCTCGTTTTTGTGGAAAAAATTAAAAAAGCTCTCAAACTTCGAGGTAAAAAAAACAAAAACCATCCACCAGGTAGCCAACGGAAAACGGTACAAGTATCGTACGGGCGAAAACGAGCGTTACCGTGCTCGTTTTCGAGTTATTGACGAAAAACAGCCTGGAGCGATCGGTCCGGCGGTCGACGCGCGAAACTTTCTAAGTCCGCTCTGCTCCGAAACACCGCTCCGGCGTCAAAAATCGTCGTAGGACAAAAAATCGACACGCTATCTTGCAGGAAAAAATCCGGGGAACACGATGGCGTCGTCAAAAGTGCAGGTCGTCGAGCTCGTTTTCGAGAAAAAAAAAAAAAAATTCTCAAAATTCGACAAAAAAATAAAACGATCACTGGACCGTGTAGAGAATCTAAAACTGCATAAGAATCGTATAGACGAAAATTGGCGTTCACGCGCTCGTTTTTGAGAAAAAAGTTAAAAAAGCTCTCAAAATTCGAGATAAAAAAAAAAAAAACCATCTACCAGGTAGCCAACGGTAAACGGTACAAGTATCGTACGGGCGAAAACGAGCGTTACCGTGCTCGTTTTCGAGTTATTGGCGAGAAACAGCCTGGAGCGATCGGTCCGGCGGTCGACGCGCGAAAGTTTCTAAGTCAGCTCTGCTCCGAATCATCGCTCCGGCGTCAAAAATCGTCGTAGGACAAAAAATCGCCACCCTATCTTGCAGAAAAAAATCCGGGGAACACGATGGCGTCGTCAAAAGTGCAGGTCGTCGAGCTCGTTTTCGAGAAAAAAAAAAAAAAATTCTCAAAATTCGACAAAAAAATAAAACGATCAGTGGACCGTGTAGAGAATCTAAAACTGCATAAGAATCGTATAGACGAAAATTGGCGTTCACGTGCTCGTTTTTGTGGAAAAAATTAAAAAAGCTCTCAAACTTCGAGGTAAAAAAAACAAAAACCATCCACCAGGTAGCCAACGGAAAACGGTACAAGTATCGTACGGGCGAAAACGAGCGTTACCGTGCTCGTTTTCGAGTTATTGACGAAAAACAGCCTGGAGCGATCGGTCCGGCGGTCGACGCGCGAAAGTTTCTAAGTCCGCTCTGCCCCGAAACACCGCTCCGGCGTCAAAAATCGTCGTAGGACAAAAAATCGACACGCTATCTTGCAGGAAAAAATCCGGGGAACACGATGGCGTCGTCAAAAGTGCAGGTCGTCGAGCTCGTTTTCGAGAAAAAAAAAAAAAAATTCTCAAAATTCGACAAAAAAATAAAACGATCAGTGGACCGTGTAGAGAATCTAAAACTGCATAAGAATCGTATAGACGAAAATTGGCGTTCACGCGCTCGTTTTTGAGAAAAAAGTTAAAAAAGCTCTCAAAATTCGAGATAAAAAAAAAAAAAACCATCTACCAGGTAGCCAACGGTAAACGGTACAAGTATCGTACGGGCGAAAACGAGCGTTACCGTGCTCGTTTTCGAGTTATTGGCGAAAAACAGCCTGGAGCGATCGGTCCGGCGGTCGACGCGCGAAAGTTTCTAAGTCCGCTCTGCTCCGAATCATCGCTCCGGCGTCAAAAATCGTCGTAGGACAAAAAATCGCCACCCTATCTTGCAGGAAAAAATCCGGGGAACACGATGGCGTCGTCAAAAGTGCAGGTCGTCGAGCTCGTTTTCGAGAAAAAAAAAAAAAAATTCTCAAAATTCGACAAAAAAATAAAACGATCAGTGGACCGTGTAGAGAATCTAAAACTGCATAAGAATCGTATAGACGAAAATTGGCGTTCACGTGCTCGTTTTTGTGGAAAAAATTAAAAAAGCTCTCAAACTTCGAGGTAAAAAAAACAAAAACCATCCACCAGGTAGCCAACGGAAAACGGTACAAGTATCGTACGGGCGAAAACGAGCGTTACCGTGCTCGTTTTCGAGTTATTGACGAAAAACAGCCTGGAGCGATCGGTCCGGCGGTCGACGCGCGAAACTTTCTAAGTCCGCTCTGCTCCGAAACACCGCTCCGGCGTCAAAAATCGTCGTAGGACAAAAAATCGACACGCTATCTTGCAGGAAAAAATCCGGGGAACACGATGGCGTCGTCAAAAGTGCAGGTCGTCGAGCTCGTTTTCGAGAAAAAAAAAAAAAAATTCTCAAAATTCGACAAAAAAATAAAACGATCACTGGACCGTGTAGAGAATCTAAAACTGCATAAGAATCGTATAGACGAAAATTGGCGTTCACGCGCTCGTTTTTGAGAAAAAAGTTAAAAAAGCTCTCAAAATTCGAGATAAAAAAAAAAAAAACCATCTACCAGGTAGCCAACGGTAAACGGTACAAGTATCGTACGGGCGAAAACGAGCGTTACCGTGCTCGTTTTCGAGTTATTGGCGAGAAACAGCCTGGAGCGATCGGTCCGGCGGTCGACGCGCGAAAGTTTCTAAGTCAGCTCTGCTCCGAATCATCGCTCCGGCGTCAAAAATCGTCGTAGGACAAAAAATCGCCACCCTATCTTGCAGAAAAAAATCCGGGGAACACGATGGCGTCGTCAAAAGTGCAGGTCGTCGAGCTCGTTTTCGAGAAAAAAAAAAAAAAATTCTCAAAATTCGACAAAAAAATAAAACGATCAGTGGACCGTGTAGAGAATCTAAAACTGCATAAGAATCGTATAGACGAAAATTGGCGTTCACGTGCTCGTTTTTGTGGAAAAAATTAAAAAAGCTCTCAAACTTCGAGGTAAAAAAAACAAAAACCATCCACCAGGTAGCCAACGGAAAACGGTACAAGTATCGTACGGGCGAAAACGAGCGTTACCGTGCTCGTTTTCGAGTTATTGACGAAAAACAGCCTGGAGCGATCGGTCCGGCGGTCGACGCGCGAAAGTTTCTAAGTCCGCTCTGCCCCGAAACACCGCTCCGGCGTCAAAAATCGTCGTAGGACAAAAAATCGACACGCTATCTTGCAGGAAAAAATCCGGGGAACACGATGGCGTCGTCAAAAGTGCAGGTCGTCGAGCTCGTTTTCGAGAAAAAAAAAAAACAATTCTCAAAATTCGACAAAAAAATAAAACGATCACTGGACCGTGTAGAGAATCTAAAACTGCATAAGAATCGTATAGACGAAAATTGGCGTTCACGCGCTCGTTTTTGAGAAAAAAGTTAAAAAAGCTCTCAAAATTCGAGATAAAAAAAAAAAAAACCATCTACCAGGTAGCCAACGGTAAACGGTACAAGTATCGTACGGGCGAAAACGAGCGTTACCGTGCTCGTTTTCGAGTTATTGGCGAAAAACAGCCTGGAGCGATCGGTCCGGCGGTCGACGCGCGAAAGTTTCTAAGTCCGCTCTGCTCCGAATCATCGCTCCGGCGTCAAAAATCGTCGTAGGACAAAAAATCGCCACCCTATCTTGCAGGAAAAAATCCGGGGAACACGATGGCGTCGTCAAAAGTGCAGGTCGTCGAGCTCGTTTTCGAGAAAAAAAAAAAAAAATTCTCAAAATTCGACAAAAAAATAAAACGATCAGTGGACCGTGTAGAGAATCTAAAACTGCATAAGAATCGTATAGACGAAAATTGGCGTTCACGTGCTCGTTTTTGTGGAAAAAATTAAAAAAGCTCTCAAACTTCGAGGTAAAAAAAACAAAAACCATCCACCAGGTAGCCAACGGAAAACGGTACAAGTATCGTACGGGCGAAAACGAGCGTTACCGTGCTCGTTTTCGAGTTATTGACGAAAAACAGCCTGGAGCGATCGGTCCGGCGGTCGACGCGCGAAACTTTCTAAGTCCGCTCTGCTCCGAAACACCGCTCCGGCGTCAAAAATCGTCGTAGGACAAAAAATCGACACGCTATCTTGCAGGAAAAAATCCGGGGAACACGATGGCGTCGTCAAAAGTGCAGGTCGTCGAGCTCGTTTTCGAGAAAAAAAAAAAAAAATTCTCAAAATTCGACAAAAAAATAAAACGATCACTGGACCGTGTAGAGAATCTAAAACTGCATAAGAATCGTATAGACGAAAATTGGCGTTCACGCGCTCGTTTTTGAGAAAAAAGTTAAAAAAGCTCTCAAAATTCGAGATAAAAAAAAAAAAAACCATCTACCAGGTAGCCAACGGTAAACGGTACAAGTATCGTACGGGCGAAAACGAGCGTTACCGTGCTCGTTTTCGAGTTATTGGCGAGAAACAGCCTGGAGCGATCGGTCCGGCGGTCGACGCGCGAAAGTTTCTAAGTCAGCTCTGCTCCGAATCATCGCTCCGGCGTCAAAAATCGTCGTAGGACAAAAAATCGCCACCCTATCTTGCAGAAAAAAATCCGGGGAACACGATGGCGTCGTCAAAAGTGTAGGTCGTCGAGCTCGTTTTCGAGAAAAAAAAAAAAAAATTCTCAAAATTCGACAAAAAAATAAAACGATCAGTGGACCGTGTAGAGAATCTAAAACTGCATAAGAATCGTATAGACGAAAATTGGCGTTCACGTGCTCGTTTTTGTGGAAAAAATTAAAAAAGCTCTCAAACTTCGAGGTAAAAAAAACAAAAACCATCCACCAGGTAGCCAACGGAAAACGGTACAAGTATCGTACGGGCGAAAACGAGCGTTACCGTGCTCGTTTTCGAGTTATTGACGAAAAACAGCCTGGAGCGATCGGTCCGGCGGTCGACGCGCGAAAGTTTCTAAGTCCGCTCTGCCCCGAAACACCGCTCCGGCGTCAAAAATCGTCGTAGGACAAAAAATCGACACGCTATCTTGCAGGAAAAAATCCGGGGAACACGATGGCGTCGTCAAAAGTGCAGGTCGTCGAGCTCGTTTTCGAGAAAAAAAAAAAACAATTCTCAAAATTCGACAAAAAAATAAAACGATCACTGGACCGTGTAGAGAATCTAAAACTGCATAAGAATCGTATAGACGAAAATTGGCGTTCACGTGCTCGTTTTTGCGGGAAAAATTAAAAAAGCTCTCAAAGTTCGAGATAAAAAAAAAAAAAACCGTCCACCAGGTAGCCAACGGTAAACGGTACAAGTATCGTACGGGCGAAAACGAGCGTTACCGTGCTCGTTTTCGAGTTATTGACGAAAAACAGCCTGGAGCGATCGGTCCGGCGGTCGACGCGCGAAACTTTCTAAGTCCGCTCTGCTCCGAATCATCGCTCCGGCGTCAAAAATCGTCGTAGGACAAAAAATCGCCACCCTATCTTGCAGGAAAAAATCCGGGGAACACGATGGCGTCGTCAAAAGTGCAGGTCGTCGAGCTCGTTTTCGAGAAAAAAAAAAAAAAATTCTCAAAATTCGACAAAAAAATAAAACGATCAGTGGACCGTGTAGAGAATCTAAAACTGCATAAGAATCGTATAGACGAAAATTGGCGTTCACGTGCTCGTTTTTGTGGAAAAAATTAAAAAAGCTCTCAAACTTCGAGGTAAAAAAAACAAAAACCATCCACCAGGTAGCCAACGGAAAACGGTACAAGTATCGTACGGGCGAAAACGAGCGTTACCGTGCTCGTTTTCGAGTTATTGACGAAAAACAGCCTGGAGCGATCGGTCCGGCGGTCGACGCGCGAAAGTTTCTAAGTCCGCTCTGCTCCGAAACACCGCTCCGGCGTCAAAAATCGTCGTAGGACAAAAAATCGACACGCTATCTTGCAGGAAAAAATCCGGGGAACACGATGGCGTCGTCAGAAGTGCAGGTCGTCGAGCTCGTTTTCGAGAAAAAAAAAAAACAATTCTCAAAATTCGACAAAAAAATAAAACGATCACTGGACCGTGTAGAGAATCTAAAACTGCATAAGAATCGTATAGACGAAAATTGGCGTTCACGTGCTCGTTTTTGCGGGAAAAATTAAAAAAGCTCTCAAAGTTCGAGATAAAAAAAAAAAAAACCGTCCACCAGGTAGCCAACGGTAAACGGTACAAGTATCGTACGGGCGAAAACGAGCGTTACCGTGCTCGTTTTCGAGTTATTGGCGAAAAACAGCCTGGAGCGATCGGTCCGGCGGTCGACGCGCGAAAGTTTCTAAGTCCGCTCTGCTCCGAAACACCGCTCCGGCGTCAAAAATCGTCGTAGGACAAAAAATCGACACGCTATCTTGCAGGAAAAAATCCGGGGAACACGATGGCGTCGTCAAAAGTGCAGGTCGTCGAGCTCGTTTTCGAGAAAAAAAAAAAAAAATTCTCAAAATTCGACAAAAAAATAAAACGATCAGTGGACCGTGTAGAGAATCTAAAACTGCATAAGAATCGTATAGACGAAAATTGGCGTTCACGTGCTCGTTTTTGTGGAAAAAATTAAAAAAGCTCTCAAACTTCGAGGTAAAAAAAACAAAAACCATCCACCAGGTAGCCAACGGAAAACGGTACAAGTATCGTACGGGCGAAAACGAGCGTTACCGTGCTCGTTTTCGAGTTATTGACGAAAAACAGCCTGGAGCGATCGGTCCGGCGGTCGACGCGCGAAAGTTTCTAAGTCCGCTCTGCTCCGAATCATCGCTCCGGCGTCAAAAATCGTCGTAGGACAAAAAATCGCCACCCTATCTTGCAGGAAAAAATCCGGGGAACACGATGGCGTCGTCAAAAGTGCAGGTCGTCGAGCTCGTTTTCGAGAAAAAAAAAAAACAATTCTCAAAATTCGACAAAAAAATAAAACGATCACTGGACCGTGTAGAGAATCTAAAACTGCATAAGAATCGTATAGACGAAAATTGGCGTTCACGTGCTCGTTTTTGCGGGAAAAATTAAAAAAGCTCTCAAAGTTCGAGATAAAAAAAAAAAAAACCGTCCACCAGGTAGCCAACGGTAAACGGTACAAGTATCGTACGGGCGAAAACGAGCGTTACCGTGCTCGTTTTCGAGTTATTGGCGAAAAACAGCCTGGAGCGATCGGTCCGGCGGTCGACGCGCGAAAGTTTCTAAGTCCGCTCTGCTCCGAATCATCGCTCCGGCGTCAAAAATCGTCGTAGGACAAAAAATCGCCACCCTATCTTGCAGGAAAAAATCCGGGGAACACGATGGCGTCGTCAAAAGTGCAGGTCGTCGAGCTCGTTTTCGAGAAAAAAAAAAAAAAATTCTCAAAATTCGACAAAAAAATAAAACGATAAGTGGACCCTGTAGAGAATCTAAAACTGCATAAGAATCGTATAGACGAAAATTGGCGTTCACGTGCTCGTTTTTGTGGAAAAAATTAAAAAAGCTCTCAAACTTCGAGGTAAAAAAAACAAAAACCATCCACCAGGTAGCCAACGGAAAACGGTACAAGTATCGTACGGGCGAAAACGAGCGTTACCGTGCTCGTTTTCGAGTTATTGACGAAAAACAGCCTGGAGCGATCGGTCCGGCGGTCGACGCGCGAAACTTTCTAAGTCCGCTCTGCTCCGAAACACCGCTCCGGCGTCAAAAATCGTCGTAGGACAAAAAATCGACACGCTATCTTGCAGGAAAAAATCCGGGGAACACGATGGCGTCGTCAAAAGTGCAGGTCGTCGAGCTCGTTTTCGAGAAAAAAAAAAAACAATTCTCAAAATTCGACAAAAAAATAAAACGATCACTGGACCGTGTAGAGAATCTAAAACTGCATAAGAATCGTATAGACGAAAATTGGCGTTCACGTGCTCGTTTTTGCGGGAAAAATTAAAAAAGCTCTCAAAGTTCGAGATAAAAAAAAAAAAAACCGTCCACCAGGTAGCCAACGGTAAACGGTACAAGTATCGTACGGGCGAAAACGAGCGTTACCGTGCTCGTTTTCGAGTTATTGACGAAAAACAGCCTGGAGCGATCGGTCCGGCGGTCGACGCGCGAAACTTTCTAAGTCCGCTCTGCTCCGAATCATCGCTCCGGCGTCAAAAATCGTCGTAGGACAAAAAATCGCCACCCTATCTTGCAGGAAAAAATCCGGGGAACACGATGGCGTCGTCAAAAGTGCAGGTCGTCGAGCTCGTTTTCGAGAAAAAAAAAAAAAAATTCTCAAAATTCGACAAAAAAATAAAACGATCAGTGGACCGTGTAGAGAATCTAAAACTGCATAAGAATCGTATAGACGAAAATTGGCGTTCACGTCCTCGTTTTTGTGGAAAAAATTAAAAAAGCTCTCAAACTTCGAGGTAAAAAAAACAAAAACCATCCACCAGGTAGCCAACGGAAAACGGTACAAGTATCGTACGGGCGAAAACGAGCGTTACCGTGCTCGTTTTCGAGTTATTGACGAAAAACAGCCTGGAGCGATCGGTCCGGCGGTCGACGCGCGAAAGTTTCTAAGTCCGCTCTGCTCCGAAACACCGCTCCGGCGTCAAAAATCGTCGTAGGACAAAAAATCGACACGCTATCTTGCAGGAAAAAATCCGGGGAACACGATGGCGTCGTCAGAAGTGCAGGTCGTCGAGCTCGTTTTCGAGAAAAAAAAAAAACAATTCTCAAAATTCGACAAAAAAATAAAACGATCAGTGGACCGTGTAGAGAATATAAAACTGCATAAGAATCGTATAGACGAAAATTGGCGTTCACGTGCTCGTTTTTGAGAAAAAAGTT
This sequence comes from Colletes latitarsis, assembly GCF_051014445.1. Lineage (NCBI taxonomy): Eukaryota > Metazoa > Arthropoda > Insecta > Hymenoptera > Colletidae > Colletes > Colletes latitarsis. Next base: position 877,413 of record NC_135147.1, read on the forward strand.
AAAAAAGCTCTCAAAATTCGAGATAAAAAAAAAACAAACCATCTGCCAGGTAGCCAACGGTAAACGGTACAAGTATCGTACGGGCGAAAACGAGCGTTACCGTGCTCGTTTTCGAGTTATTGACGAAAAACAGCCTGGAGCGATCGGTCCGGCGGTCGACGCGCGAAAGTTTCTAAGTCCGCTCTGCTCCGAATCATCGCTCCGGCGTCAAAAATCGTCGTAGGACAAAAAATCGCAACCCTGTCTTGCAGGAAAAAATCCGGGGAACACGATGGCGTCGTCAAAAGTGCAGGTCGTCGAGCTCGTTTTCGAGAAAAAAAAAAAAAAATTCTCAAAATTCGACAAAAAAATAAAACGATCAGTGGACCGTGTAGAGAATATAAAACTGCATAAGAATCGTATAGACGAAAATTGGCGTTCACGTGCTCGTTTTTGAGAAAAAAGTTAAAAAAGCTCTCAAAATTCGAGATAAAAAAAAAACAAACCATCTGCCAGGTAGCCAACGGTAAACGGTACAAGTATCGTACGGGCGAAAACGAGCGTTACCGTGCTCGTTTTCGAGTTATTGACGAAAAACAGCCTGGAGCGATCGGTCCGGCGGTCGACGCGCGAAAGTTTCTAAGTCCGCTCTGCTCCGAATCATCGCTCCGGCGTCAAAAATCATCGTAGGACAAAAAATCGCCACCCTATCTTGCAGGAAAAAATCCGGGGAACACGATGGCGTCGTCAAAAGTGCAGGTCGACGAGCTCGTTTTCGAGAAAAAAAAAAAAAAATTCTCAAAATTCGACAAAAAAATAAAACGATCATTGGACCGTGTAGAGAATCTAAAACTGCATAAGAATCGTATAGACCAAAATTGGCCTTAACGTGCTGGTTTTCGAGTTATTGACGATAAGCCGGTATATATATGTCCGAGATAAAAAAAAAGATAGGGACAGTGGGAATCTCCTATACTATCACGGGCGTGTATTCTCCTACTAGTTTGATGGTTGTTGTTGCATAAACCAGCGACTGTTTGGCCCGCCGTTTAACCGCGCGGTTTAAAATTGCAACACAATGTTGGTGTCGCTCCGGGGTGAAAAAATGGAAAAACGACATACTTTACGCATAGGGGCGGCTGATCTTAACATATTTTGTCAATGTCATCTTCCCAGTGACCCTAGGAAGGAGTTTGCCGTTGCACGTTTTCCTATTAAAAAGTAATTAGTGTACAAAAATTTTCGTGAAGCAAAAAACAAGAATATGAAAGTACGTTCCATGAGCATTACGGTGAATAAAACAGAAATTAAAAATTCCCGAGGGGTTGAACAGCATCATATTGAATTCGTTTTGCTGACTGGGGTCTGCGCCCCCCAGACCCCCGCTACACTAGCCCAGACCAAACCCACTTTGTAATAGTGGTATCATATTAAATTGAACAGCATCGTACTTAATTCGTTTTGCTGAATGGGGGGCTGCGCCCCCCAAACCCCCGCTACACTAGCCCAGACCTAACCCATTTTGTAATAGCGGTATCAAATTAAATTGAACAGTATCGTACTAAATTCGTTTTGCTGACTGGGGGGCTGCGCCCCCCAGACCCCCGCAACACTAGCCCGGACCTAACCCACTTTGTAATAGCGGTATCATATTAAATTGAACAGCATCGTACTAAATTCGTTTTGCTGAATGGGGGGCTGCGCCCCCCAAACCCCCGCTACACTAGCCCAGACCTAACCCATTTTGTAATAGCGGTATCAAATTAAATTGAACAGCATCATATTGAATTCGTTTTGCTGACTGGGGTCTGCGCCCCCCAGACCCCCGCTACAATAGCCCAGACCTAACCCACTTTGTAATAGTGGTATCATATTAAATTGAACAGCATCGTACTTAATTCGTTTTGCTGAATGGGGGGCTGCGCCCCCCAAACCCCCGCTACACTAGCCCAGACCTAACCCATTTTGTAATAGCGGTATCAAATTAAATTGAACAGCATCGTACTAAATTCGTTTTGCTGACAGGGGTCTGCGCCCCCCAGACCCCCGCTACACTAGCCCAGACCTAACCCCCTTTGTAATAGCGGTATCATATTAAATTGAACAGCATCATATTGAATTCGTTTTGCTGACTGGGGTCTGCGCGCCCCAGACCCCCGCAACACTAGCCCGGACCTAACCCACTTTGTAATAGCGGTATCATATTAAATTGAACAGCATCGTACTAAATTCGTTTTGCTGAATGGGGGGCTGCGCCCCCCAAACCCCCGCTACACTAGCCCAGACCTAACCCATTTTGTAATAGCGGTATCAAATTAAATTGAACAGTATCGTACTAAATTCGTTTTGCTGACTGGGGGGCTGCGCCCCCCAGACCCCCGCAACACTAGCCCGGACCTAACCCACTTTGTAATAGTGGTATCATATTAAATTGAACAGCATCGTACATAATTCGTTTTGCTGAATGGGGGGCTGCGCCCCCCAAACCCCCGCTACACTAGCCCAGACCTAACCCATTTTGTAATAGCTGTATCAAATTAAATTGAACAGCATCATATTGAATTCGTTTTGCTGACAGGGGTCTGCGCCCCCCAGACCCCCGCTACACTAGCCCAGACCTAACCCACTTTGTAATAGTGGTATCATATTAAATTGAACAGCATCGTACATAATTCGTTTTGCTGAATGGGGGGCTGCGCCCCCCAAACCCCCGCTACACTAGCCCAGACCTAACCCATTTTGTAATAGCGGTATCAAATTAAATTGAACAGCATCGTACTAAATTCGTTTTGCTGACAGGGGTCTGCGCCCCCCAAACCCCCGCTACACTAGCCCAGACCTAACCCATTTTGTAATAGCGGTATCAAATTAAATTGAACAGCATCATATTGAATTCGTTTTGCTGACTGGGGTCTGCGCCCCCCAAACCCCCGCTACACCAGCCCAGACCTAACCCATTTTGTAATAGCGGTACCAAATTAAATTGAGCAGCATCATATTGAATTCGTTTTGCTGACAGGGGTCTGCGCCCCCCAGACCCCCGCTACACTAGCCCAGACCTAACCCCCTTTGTAATAGCGGTATCATATTAAATTGAACAGCATCATATTGAATTCGTTTTGCTGACTGGGGTCTGCGCGCCCCAAACCACCGCAACACTGGCCCAGACCTAGCCCATTTTGTAATGACTGTATTGGAACTGCGTTAGGGCTAGTTTAGAATTGGTTAGGTGAAGTAATGCGGAGAGCAGTTTCGCCTGCGTCCCGGGATGCTTGTTGGCATGAGTGGTGTCTGAATGAGTAAAGACGGATGAGACACTTGTGGGGTATGGTGAGTCAGATTCTCAAACTACCCATATATTCTTCTGAGGCATGGGTGCCTATCCAAGGATCTCCTTCGGTATCTAAAACAGAAATAAAAAAAAAAAAAAAAAAAAAAAAAAAAATGAATATGGACTGTGTTAGGACTGAATTGGATAAGGTCTGGGTTACGTCTCGGTTAGGTCTGAGTTAGGACTGGTTTAAGACTGGGTTAGGACTGGGTTAGGACTGGGTTAGGACTGGGTTAGGTCTGGGTTAGGACTGGGTTAGGTCTGGGTTAGGTCTGGGTTAGGACTGGGTTAGGTCTGGGTTAGGACTGGGTTAGGACTGGGTTAGGTCTGGGTTAGGTCTGGGTTAGGTCTGGGTTAGGACTGGGTTAGGACTGGGTTAGGTCTGGGTTAGGTCTGGGTTAGGTCTGGGTTAGGACTGGGTTAGGACTGGGTTAGGTCTGGGTTAGGTCTGGGTTAGGTCTGGGTTAGGTCTGGGTTAGGTCTGGGTTAGGTCTGGGTTAGGTCTGGGTTAGGACTGGGTTAGGACTGGGTTAGGTCTGGGTTAGGCCTGGGTTAGGTCTGGGTTAGGACTGGGTTAGGACTGGGTTAGGTCTGGGTTAGGACTGGGTTAGGTCTGGGTTAGGACGGGGTTAGGTCTGGGTTAGGTCTGGGTTAGGACTGGGATAGGTCTGGGTTAGGTCTGGGTTACGACTGGGTTAGGTCTGGGTTACGACTGGGTTAGGTCTGGGTTACGACTGGGTTAGGTCTGGGTTACGACTGGGTTAGGTCTGGGTTACGACTGGGTTAGGATTGGGTTAGGTCTGGTTTAGGACTGGGTTAGGTCTAGGTTAGGACTGGGTTAGGTCTGGGTTAGGTCTGGGTTAGGACTGGGTTAGGTCTGGGTTAGGACTGGGTTAGTACTGGGTTAGGACTGGGTTAGGTCTGGGTTAGGTCTGGGTTATTTCTGGGTTAGGTCTGGGTTAGGTCTGGGTTAGGTCTGGGTTAGGGCTGGGTTAGGTCTGGGTTAGGTCTGGGTCAGGTCTGGGGTATTTCTGGGTTAGGACTGGGTTAGGTCTGGGTTAGGTCTGGGTTATTTCTGGGTTAGGTCTGGGTTAGGTCTGGGTTAGGTCTGGGTTAGGTCTGGGTTAGGTCTGGGTTAGGTCTGGGTTAGGACTGGGTTAGTACTGGGTTAGGACTGGGTTAGGTCTGGGTTAGGTCTGGGTTATTTCTGGGTTAGGTCTGGGTTAGGGCTGGGTTAGGTCTGGGTTAGGTCTGGGTCAGGTCTGGGGTATTTCTGGGTTAGGACTGGGTTAGGTCTGGGTTAGGTCTGGGTTAGGACTGGGTTAGGTCTGGGTTAGGACTGGGTTAGGACTGGGTTAGGTCTGGGTTAGGTCTGGGTTAGGTTTGGGTTAGGACTGGGTAGGTTCTGGGTTAGGACTTGGTTAGGACTGGGTTAGGACTGTGTTAGGACTGGGTTAGGTCTGGGTTAGGTCTGGGTTAGGACTGGGTTAGGTCTGGGTTAGGACTGGGTTAGGTCTGGGTTAGGTCTGGGTTCGGTCTGGGTTAGGTCTGGGTTAGGTCTGGGTCAGGACTGGGTTAGGACTGGGTTAGGTCTGGGTTAGGACTGGGTTAGGACTGGGTTAGGTCTGGGTTAGGACTGGGTTAGGACTGGGTTAGGTCTGGGTTAGGACTGGGTTAGGACTGGGTTAGGTCTGGGTTAGGTCTGGGTTAGGACTGGGTTAGGTCTGGGTTAGGACTGGGTTAGGTCTGGGTTAGTACTGGATTTGGTTAGGTCTGTGTTAGGTCTGGGTTAGGACTGGGTTAGGACTGGGTTAGGTCTGGGTTAGGACTGGGTTAGGACTGGGTTAGGACTGGGTTAGGTCTGGGTTAGGTCTGGGTTATTTCTGGGTTAGGTCTGGGTTAGGTCTGGGTTAGGTCTGGGTTAGGTCTGGGTTAGGTCTGGGTTAGGACTGGGTTAGGACTGGGTTAGGTCTGGGTTAGGACTGGGTTAGGACTGGGTTAGGTCTGGGTTAGGACTGGGTTAGGTCTGGGTTAGGTCTGGGTTCGGTCTGGGTTAGGACTGGGTTAGGTCTGGGTTAGGTCTGGGTTAGGTCTGGGTTAGGTCTGGGTTAGGTCTGGGTTAGGACTGGGTTAGGACTGGGTTAGGTCTGGGTTAGGTCTGGGTTAGGACTGGGTTAGGTCTGGGTTAGTACTGGATTTGGTTAGGTCTGGGTTAGGTCTGGGATAGGACTGGGTTAGGACTGGGTTATGTCTGGGTTAGGACTGGGTTAGGTCTGGGTTAGGTTTGGGTTAGGACTGGGTAGGTTCTGGGTTAGGACTTGGTTAGGACTGGGTTAGGACTGTGTTAGGACTGGGTTAGGTCTGGGTTAGGTCTGGGTTAGGACTGGGTTAGGTCTGGGTTAGGACTGGGTTAGGTCTGGGTTAGGTCTGGGTTCGGTCTGGGTTAGGTCTGGGTTAGGTCTGGGTTAGGACTGGGTTAGGACTGGGTTAGGTCTGGGTTAGGACTGGGTTAGGACTGGGTTAGGTCTGGGTTAGGACTGGGTTAGGACTGGGTTAGGTCTGGGTTAGGACTGGGTTAGGACTGGGTTAGGTCTGGGTTAGGTCTGGGTTAGGACTGGGTTAGGTCTGGGTTAGGTCTGGGTTCGGTCTGGGTTAGGTCTGGGTTAGGTCTGGGTTAGGACTGGGTTAGGACTGGGTTAGGTCTGGGTTAGGACTGGGTTAGGACTGGGTTAGGTCTGGGTTAGGACTGGGTTAGGACTGGGTTAGGTCTGGGTTAGGACTGGGTTAGGACTGGGTTAGGTCTGGGTTAGGTCTGGGTTAGGACTGGGTTAGGTCTGGGTTAGGACTGGGTTAGGTCTGGGTTAGTACTGGATTTGGTTAGGTCTGGGTTGGGTCTGGGTTAGGTCTGGGTTAGGACTGGGTTAGGACTGGGTTAGGTCTGGGTTAGGACTGGGTTAGGACTGGGTTAGGACTGGGTTAGGTCTGGGTTAGGTCTGGGTTATTTCTGGGTTAGGTCTGGGTTAGGTCTGGGTTAGGTCTGGGTTAGGTCTGGGTTAGGTCTGGGTTAGGTCTGGGTTAGGACTGGGTTAGGACTGGGTTAGGTCTGGGTTAGGACTGGGTTAGGACTGGGTTAGGTCTGGGTTAGGACTGGGTTAGGTCTGGGTTAGGACTGGGTTAGGTCTGGGTTAGTACTGGATTTGGTTAGGTCTGGGTTGGGTCTGGGTTAGGTCTGGGTTAGGACTGGGTTAGGACTGGGTTAGGTCTGGGTTAGGACTGGGTTAGGACTGGGTTAGGACTGGGTTAGGTCTGGGTTAGGTCTGGGTTATTTCTGGGTTAGGTCTGGGTTAGGTCTGGGTTAGGTCTGGGTTAGGACTGGGTTAGGTCTGGGATAGGTCTGGGTTAGGTCTGGGTTAGGACTGGGTTAGGACTGGGTTAGGTCTGGGTTAGGACTGGGTTAGGTCTGGGTTAGTACTGGATTTGGTTAGGTCTGGGTTAGGTCTGGGTTAGGTCTGGGTTAGGTCTGGGTTAGGACTGGGTTAGGACTGGGTTAGGTCTGGGTTAGGACTGGGTTAGGACTGGGTTAGGACTGGGTTAGGTCTGGGTTAGGTCTGGGTTATTTCTGGGTTAGGTCTGGGTTAGGTCTGGGTTAGGTCTGGGTTAGGTCTGGGTTAGGTCTGGGTTAGGTCTGGGTTAGGACTGGGTTAGGACTGGGTTAGGTCTGGGTTAGGTCTGGGTTAGGACTGGGTTAGGTCTGGGTTAGGACTGGGTTAGGTCTGGGTTAGGTCTGGGTTCGGTCTGGGTTAGGACTGGGTTAGGTCTGGGTTAGGTCTGGGTTAGGTCTGGGTTAGGTCTGGGTTAGGTCTGGGTTAGGTCTGGGTTAGGACTGGGTTAGGACTGGGTTAGGTCTGGGTTAGGTCTGGGTTAGGACTGGGTTAGGTCTGGGTTAGTACTGGATTTGGTTAGGTCTGGGTTAGGTCTGGGTTAGGTCTGGGTTAGGACTGGGTTAGGACTGGGTTAGGTCTGGGTTAGGACTGGGTTAGGACTGGGTTAGGACTGGGTTAGGTCTGGGTTAGGTCTGGGTTATTTCTGGGTTAGGTCTGGGTTAGGTCTGGGTTAGGTCTGGGTTAGGTCTGGGTTAGGTCTGGGTTAGGACTGGGTTAGGTCTGGGTTAGGTCTGGGTTCGGTCTGGGTTAGGTCTGGGTTAGGTCTGGGTTAGGTCTGAGTTAGGTCTGGGTTAGGACTGGGTTAGGACTGGGTTAGGTCTGGGTTAGGACTGGG
>NC_135147.1:890000-907500 GCF_051014445.1 Colletes latitarsis
TCCGAAGTTGTCACGATATGCGTGTTCAACCGGAGTCCTTTCTCAAAATGTACTCCTAAGTACCTGATTGCTGGCTTCATTCTTATGCCTCTGCCGGAGATGCGGATGGTCGGTGGACGCGCTGCATCGAGCGATCCTTTGACCAAGAGCATCTCCGACTTTTCGGCTGAGAGTTCCAGCTTTCTCCTTCCGCACCACTCGGACATTGCCGTGGCGACCCCCTGGCCCTTCCTTCTCAGCTCCTCTCTCGAGTTGCCGGAAATCACGACCAGGACGTCGTCCGCATAGGCAACCGGTTCACATTCCAGCTCGTCGGATGTGAGAACCGCCAGCAGGTCATCGAAAATTAGGTTCCAAAAACTTGGACCCAATATCGAGCCCTGCGGGCAGCCTCTGGTAACGGGTTTCCGGACTGCGTCTTGTTTCCCCACGATCTGTACTGCCCTCTCCGAGAAGTAACTTTCCACTAGCCTGTATAGGTTTCGTGGGCAGTCCCTTCTCTTGAGTTCGTACAGGACATTTGGCCACCATACGTTATCGAAAGCGCCCGAAATATCGAACGCTATCGCAATCACGTATTTCGCCTCCGCGAATTCCCTCTCCCTAAGAATACTACGAAATTTAACGATCGCCTCCTCCGTCGACCGTCCAGGTTTAAACCCGTATTGTCGGTCGGAGGTTAGGTCATGATCGAGGAAAATACTCGCGAGTCTGTTCGCCATCAGTCGTTCGAGCAGCTTCCCTACCATTGAAAGCAGGCAAACTGGCCGATACGACTTCGGGTTACTCCTATCCTTGTCCGGACCCTTGGGTATTGTAATGATGGTACCCACCTTCCAACGAGCTGGGAATACTCCCCATTCGAGACATCCGTTACAGAGCCTGAGGAGCTCCTCGTGGAGACATCCCCAGGATTTCTGGATAACTTCCACCTCGATCCTGTCCGGCCCCGGACATTTACCTTTTCTGAGGCGCGTTACAGCGGCACTCAGGTCTTCCCACTGGAATGGGGGGCTGTCCTCCGTTGTTGGCTGGATTCGGACTTCCAGGCGTGTCCTTGCTTGTTCTGGGGTGTCTGTCTCCGTGTCGTCCTCCGGGACGAGCGCCGTCAACATCGCTTCCGCGGTTGATCTCCACGAGGTCGTATGACCCCCGTGTGGCAGTTTGATCGAGGAAGTGGCTTCCTCCCTCCTGAGTTTCCCCAGGGATGTTTTCGTTGCGACACCCCAGACTTCCTGGTTCCCTTGGCTGGTGACGAACTGGCGCCATGAGCGATTCTTCTCGCTCGTCACCTTTTTTTTATAGGTTCTCCTGAACCGTCGGTATTCCTGTTTAAGTATCTCCCTCGTCGGGGGATCGTGTGTCCCCTGATACAGTCTTCTTGCTCTGTAGGTTGCTCTCTTCATCCTTGTTAGTTCCTCTGTCCACCACGGTACAGATTTCTGGTGCCATTTCTTTTTGGGCATTGCCGCTTCGCAGGCGGTCAATATTGCCCGCTCCATGGTTTCCGCCATTGCCTCGACGTCCTGCCGACTGTTTAGGTCGGCATTCGTCAAGGAGCGCTTCTCCTGGATGAGTGTCCTCTGGAGCTTGTTCCAGTCGGCCTTCCTGGTGTTGTACCGTGGTTGTAGGGGCGGCGGCTGTCCTCTTCGCGTGCCGAGGTTCAGGCGCGTCTCCAGGATTCTATGATCGCTGGAGGTTCCGTCCTCGTACACTTTCCAGCCGTGTACGAGCGGTATAGCTTCCCAGGTCGCGAGAGTGACGTCGATGTTCGACGATCCTCGCGTATTCTCAAACGTGGTGGGATGTCCCGCCTCGTTTAGTACCAACAAGTTATGTCTGATGAGTAATTCCTCTAGTAGTTCCCCACGTTCGTCGGTGACTCTACTGTTCCATACATGTGACTTCGCGTTCGCGTCCGCGCCTATTATAATTCTATTCCCCCTTAGCCTTGTTAGTACTGTGTCGAGGTGGGCTAGCCCGAGTTCAATATTTTCCGACGGCGGAAAGTATTGACTCACTACGTACAGTTCCGTGCTACCGTCGAAGAGCTGAACACAAACGCAATGCGTTGTGCACAAGTCTGCGATTTTGAGCACGGAAAACTTTCTATTCCTCACGCATACGGCCGCGAGCGGCGGTTCGTCTGCGTGGTTGTGAAAAACTATCGTAGCGCCCGTCCCGAAACCTGGGATAACTCTCTTGAAACTATACGGTTCCTGCATAAGCAGGATATCCGCATTGGTTTCTTCCATTTGTTGCCTGACCTCGTGTGGCACGACTTTTGATCGCTGCATGTTGAGCTGCAGGATCGTGAGTCCTCGTCCTTCTGTAGAAGCGTTATTATACATATCTGGTTCTACCTACGGCCCGCTGGACTGCCCTCTCATAACCTGGGCACGACGCGCTGGAAGCGGCGTGGTCTCCCTTTTTACCAGCCCGTTTGCAGTTCACGCAGACTGCGGGCTGGCTCCTCTTTGGACACGCCTTCGCGCTGTGTCCAATGTGTGCGCAGTGGCCGCACACGTCCTCCTTCTGACGGCAGTGCTTGGCGATGTGGCCGAATCCCTGGCACTTGAAGCACCTGCTTACGGCGAGGAAATCTCGCACTTTGCAGGCGTTCCAGCCCAAGAAGACCTTGTGCGCCTCGAGCATCTTCGTCCTGAGCTTCGGGGAGACCTCGACCACCCAGTTGGTCTCTTCGCTGTCCTTCCTCCCTGTCCGGAAGCAGAAGGTCACTTCCTTCTCTTCCTCTTCTCCGAACACGTTCGGATTCTGCCTCCTTAGGCACGTGGCGATCTCCTTCTCGGTCATGGCTCGTGGAACATCGAAGATGGTCATCTTCGGCTTCCTCGTGACCGGCGTTTTGACCGTAAGCCCGGCCTGCTTTAGTTTAGCACTCTCGGTGAGTGCTTTGAGTCCCTCGGCGGTAGCGGTTTCCACGGCAATGCCATTGCCGTGGATCTTCCTTACGGCCTTCACTTGTAGCCCCCTCTTCCGGGGGTTGACCAGAGTGAATACTGCCTCCCTGGCTTCTTCGCTGGTCCGGATTTCCCCGTCCTTCTGATCGGGGAAAATCATCGCCACGTTCCTTGGCGGTCCAAGCGCCGGCGGGGCTGTTCGCGGCGACGGTGTCGCTCCCATCTTGAGCTTCTCCGCGTAGGAGAGAGCTCTAGGTGCCTCCACCTTCTTCACTGCACGCTCCAGGCACTTTGTTGCTTGGAGCGATTTCTCAACCGCTCCAGTGAGCACTGCCTCAGACGACTTCGTCTGCGACCTTGCCTGCTGCAACCTCCCTTCCAGGAAGCTATTCTCCTCCGTGAGCTCTTGGACCACCCCGCGCATCTCTTTGAAGAGGCGCATGATGACCATGGCCTGGTCCTTATTGATCTTTTTAAGAGGATCCATGCAGTATGCAAGCATGCGATCCTCGAAGTAGATAGGGACATGTAGTGTGTAGCCGTTATTCTGTCCAAGCGCGTTGCCACTTGGGGACTTTGCTGTACCTCAGACCGAAGGTCTATACCAGCAACTACATTTTGCCTGATGTTCGGGCATCTACTTTTCACGCGTCGTTATGCGTTTGGAGGCTAACGACGTCGAAACCTGCTGCCACCTCGAGTCCAACCCAATCCAGGAACGCTTGCCGAAGCAAGCGGGGCTTGTATCCCGGCCCGAGGAGGTCATTGCCGAAGCACATGACCTAGCATCCGTTCGAGTACATTTTCAAGCATGGTTATTGGAGAGAATCCGCAGACTTCTCTCGTTCTGTTACGTAGCGTAATGCGTTCAATGGCGGTTTTGGTTTCGCCCTGCTTTCGTAAGTAGTACCGAGCGCGTATATGTCCGGAACTCCCTGTATAGGTCTTGTTTTACAAGATCGGCTTCGGTCACCGGCCACGGGTGGCCAGCTTCTTCAGCCGCTTGTCTCAGGAGTTCTCGCGCGTCTCGGTACCTCCGGCACTCGAATAGGACGTGGTCTGGTGTTTCCACTTGGCCACAGTCGCAATTCTCGTGCGGTACTAAAGCAAATTCCTTGAGCTTGGCTCGGAAATCTCCGTGCCCGCTTAGGAATTGTACTACGTAGTGATCCAAGATCACCCAGCTTGCATTGAGACGGTCAGATACATCAGAGAAGTAGCGGTAGGTGACCCTACCTTTCTCCGATGACGACCATCTCGTTTGCCACATATTGAGAAGTTCCGCTCGCACCAAGGCTTTCGCCTGAGCAGCGGTTACTTCTCCAGCCGCCAAATCGGCTCGACTTATTCGACAATTTCCGACTTCGATATTGATTTGTCTTCTAATCTGGTATGCACACGCACGCTCCACTAACACCAAGTCTATCGGCATCGTCCCGGCGATCACAGTGATCGCGTCGGTAGATACCGTGCGATAGGCCTTGGTGACGGCGAGCAAAACATGTCTCTGCGCCCTGGCAAGTTTAGTTCTTGTCACAGAGGTGAGCATGTCTACCCATCCGGCGGCGGCGTATGTCGTGATCGGGACGAAGAGACCTTTGTACAAAGTACGCATGGTTCTGTGTCCCAATCCCCAGTTTGATCGAGCAAGTCTTGCTAGCGTATAAAACGTTCGCATGACTTTGGCATTCAAGTATTCGACGTGGGATCTTACTCCCATTCGCGCATCGATGTGAACACCCAAGTACCTTATGGTTTGCTTGAGTGCCACACTTCTCCCGTTTATCCTTATCACAGGAGGTCGTTCTCTATCCAGATTTCCCTTCAAGAGAATCATCTCGGTCTTAGTCGCGGATAGTGTAAGTTTCTGCGTGGCGCACCACTCAGAAATTGTATCCGCGACTCTTTGCCCTCTTTGCTGCAACTGATTCCTCGAGTTTCCGTAGAATACCACGAGTAAGTCGTCAGCGTAGGCTATTGGCTCGCAGGCCAGGTGTTCGTTTGATAGGAGCTGTAGAACTTCGTCAAAGACTAGGTTCCAACAGCTCGGACCGAGTATCGACCCCTGCGGGCAGCCCTTGGTGACTTGCTTACGCACATTACCGTGTTTGGAAACTATTGTAACCATACGGTCAGCGAAGTAGTCGACCATGAGTCGATAAAGATTTCGGGGACATCCCCGGCGTTTCAGCTTCTGAAGTATGCTTGGCCACCAAACATTATCAAAAGCTCCGGCGATGTCGAAGGAGAGACCCATCACATATCGTTCCTCTCGCTGGGATATCAATTCCCTGAGCTTCACCACGGCGTCCTCCGTGGATCGTCCAGGCCTGAATCCATATTGCCGATCGGAACTATGTTCTGGGTTTAGGAATATGTTACTCATTCGGTTAAGCATTAGTCTCTCTAATACTTTGCCTAAGATGGAAAGTAGGCATATCGGTCTATACGACTTGACATCCGTTGGTGGTTTATCGGGCCCTTTCAAGATTGCTCTGATCGAGCCGATTTTCCACCTAACGGGGAAGACCCCGTGCGCTAGACACCCGTTGTAGAGTCGAAGTAGAGCACTATGGATGGATCCATAAGCACATTTAACTACCTCGGCCTCTATACGGTCCAGCCCAGGGCATTTGCCTCGCTTTAAGCGCGATACTGCAGCTCCGAGCTCATTCCTCGTGAAGACTGGACAGTCTTCAGTCGGCGGATCGGTTGCAGCATCAGCTCTGGTGTTTGCTTGCTCCGGCGTTTCATCCGTGGACGAGTCGTCCGGGATTAGCGCCTGTAGGAGCTGCGAGGCAGTCGATTCCCAGTCAGTCGTATATCCTTCCGGCGTTCGAATGTTTGAGACCGCAGTCTCAACACAGAGTTTCTTTTGGGCGATCTTGTAAACAAGTCCCCATGGCTCTTTATTCCCCTGCTCCGTCACAAAGTTCTGCCAGCTTTGTGCTTTCGCAGCGCGCACTGCGGCTGTGTAGGCGAGTCTAGATGTTCGATACTCAGCCTGCTTTGCCGCTCTCTCCTCCGAGTTCCTCTCGCGCTGAAAGGCTCGTCTAAGTCGATAGACTCGCGCTTTCATTCTCGTCAAATTTTCCGTCCACCATGGGACGGACTTTGAATGCCACTTCTTGGGGCGCATTGAGGCATTGCACGCATCGATGATCGATTTCTCGACCTCTTGTGCTAGGTGTTCGACTTCCCTGCGGCAACCAGTGCCGAGGGGTAATTGCCTCGCGCCCTCAAGAAGAACTTGATCAAATCGCTCCCAGTTCGCATGCAACGTGCGGAATCGAGGCTGTGGGCTTCGATTCTCATTCACGTCCGTGAACTGTAAGACAAAATCAATGAGTCGGTGGTCACTGGAGGTCCAATCCTCGTGAACCGTCCAGTTTCGCACAATTGTCGCCATGTCTGGAGTCGATAATGTGACATCGATCCATGACTCACCGGCAGGGCTGGAGTATGTAGGGATACTCCCAGCCTCGTTCAAAATCGTCAAGTCGTGTAATGCGATAAACTCTTCGAGTTTCTCGCCTCGCGTGTCCGGTCGAACGCTTTCTCCCCCCCAAAGGTGGGATTTGGCATTGACGTCCGCGGCTATCACGACTCGACGGTGTTGGAGAGCATCGAGTGTCCTCTCCAAGCGTGCCAGACTTGGTTCAATGTCTTCCGAGCATTGAAAGTACTGGCTAACGAGGTAGAAACTACCGAAGGGTCCGCTAATGCAAACGCAGGAGGTGTGAGTATCACACAGCTGTGTGATTTTTACCACCGAGATGTCCGGGTTTCTGACCACTATTGCGGCCATAGCCCGTTCATTCTCGGCGATCACCTTCGCCGTGAGCCCAAAGCCTGGAATCTGTCCCTGAAATTGGTAAGGTTCCTGCATGAGCAACACGTCGATCTCCTTTGCGTGCATTAGCTCGCTCACCTCACCATGAACAATTAGCGCACGCCGCATATTATGCTGCGCGATGCGCAATTGCCTTAGAGGATTCTCCGGGTCGTGTCTATCCATAATTCGTTCGAGATACTGCAAGGTCGAGTGCTGCCTGATAGGCAGGGCAGTTCTTGTCTCGCGACTTATGGTCGTGCTTCTTGCCTCTTGCCTTACAGTTCGAGCAAGTTGGGGACTTACTCTTCGCTGTACAAGAGGCAATGGTATGCCCTTCTTCGGAGCAGTGACCGCAAACCTCGTTCTGCGCTTTACAATGTTTGGCCATGTGGCCAAACATTTGACACTTGAAGCATCGTGTAACAGAGACATAGTCCTGCACTCTGCATGCGGACCAGCCCAGGTACACTCTGCCCATGCTCTTCAGCCGCTGGCGAACCTGCGGACTGACTTCCATGACCCAGTTGGCAGTGTCCTTTTCCTTCGGGCCGGTTGCAAACCGGACCTTCAGGTTGGACGACACATCCCCCTGGGTCATATCGCTGAGGTTTTGCTTCCAGATGCTGGAAGAAACCTCCTCTTTCCTCATCGACTTGGGAACGTCGTACACTATAAGTGTAGGGTTCCTCAGAGTCGGTAGAGTAGCTGAAAGTCCTACTTCTTTCAGCTTCGCGCAGTTGACGAAGGCCTTCAGATCCTCCTTGCGCTCGGTCTCGACGGCTATGCCACCGGAGTGGATGCGTCGGACAGACCTAACGCGGATCTTGGCTTTCGCCGGCTTAACCAGTGACAGAACAGTTTGTTTGGTGACTTCACTGTTCTGTCCTTTCCCTTTCTGCGGGAAAATACGCACCACATGTCGTGGTGGTTTAACCGCTTCCGGGGAAACTCGATTGGCGTCGACCTTTACCGCTTGCGCGTAGGTCGTCGCCGCACGAACTGGTGCGGGTTTCGCAGTCGGACGGGAACCCGTCGTCTGTGAAACCGTCGGGGCAACCCTCTCCGCGATCCTCTGGGAGGCTCTCACCTCTTGCCGGATCGCCGCGAGCTGTCCTTTTAAGAAGGAGTTCTGGATAAGAACTTCCTGGACTAGCTCGTAGAGAGCTGCCGCGTTGCCAACGATCAAGGCTCCGGTTTCCTTGCTGAGCCTGGATTCTTTTCCAAGACAGCTGGTCCGGATACCCTTGAACAGTTTCGAGGCCTCTCCACTAATTTTGTCGAGAGGCCTGTTCGAAGGACCAGGTGTCGCCTCCGCCGACACCTTTCCTGGCATATTCTCGCCGCTTTTCCGGGCTTTCTCTGCCCTCTGCGGCTGCTCCTTCTTGACGACGGTTATCCAACCGTCGTCGTCGACTTTATGGCCCTTTCCTCCGTCCGGGGACGTGGCGTTGCCAGCTGAAGTTGCCTTCGGCTTTTTAGCTTCCGGCTTCTTCGGTGGATTTGTGCGGGGTGGTGTCCCCGGTCCATCCTTCTTGATATCCTTGATCGGCACAGGGGATATCGTTCCTGCCGGCTTAGGTGGTGAAGCCGTCTTCCGCGTCGAGGGTCTGGTGCAGGGGGGCGTTTTAGCGCCCTTACCCACTTCAACCGCCTTCGCGTTCTCTTTCTTCTGGGGTGGTGAGACCACCCCAGCTTTCTTACTCACCGTTGTTGTCCTACCGGGAGCAACAACAACGGTCTCCTTTCCTCCCTTTTCCCCCTTGCGGGGTACTAAGGCGTCTATTTTTGTGATTTTGACTTTGGGATCCATATTTGCTTGGATTTTGTTTCGTCCCGGCGTGTGTCCCGGCCTCCATGGACCCTCAAATGGAACCCGGCTCCGCCTGGGTTAGGACTTGCACCCGGGATATAGTCCGCGAACAAAGGCCGACCGGGCTTTCCCCGGACTCCTAGGTCCACTTCCTCGCCCAATAGAACCCACGAATGGTGTTCCGAGCCGATTGACTAGGCACAGGGCTGCTTTTCTCGCCTAGCCGCCTGTCTAGACGAAGCAGAGGCCAAAGGTACGTGTTGGGCAGCTACACTCCCGCAGGAGAGAGGGCCCTCAGATCCCAGGATCCTCCTTTCCGCCGACACAGGTCGCCACGCACGGCAAACACGTGGGGAACAAACCTCAAGCAGATGTTCCCTCTGCTTCGCTACGCCCGGTTTCTGCTCCCTGTTTTGCAGGGAACCCGCTGCGTAACTAGGACATGACCTCGGGCATCATGTCCCTGTAGCATTAGCTCCAAAACGTGGGACTCGTCCTTAGCACGACTAGTAGAACTCACTTTGCCATCATCAACTATGCTCTTGACGCTTCAGCGTCCTTTTGCCATCGCCAACGACGGGAGCTGCTGTCAGCAGCGCGACGACGGTCTTACATGTATAAATACATGTTGTCTTTCGTCGTTGGCGTACCTTTCAGTGTTTTCGTCATACGCTGCATATCCTTCCTATATGCAGCGTCCGTATGGCAAGGACTCCGAGTCTGACAGAGCCGTACACCACCGGTTTACAGCTCGGAGTTGAGCTGGTCTAGGCGGAGTCTTCTAATGGCCAGGGGAGCGATCCACGTTTCGAGGCCCGTCTCCCTACCTAGGATACTAGCGTGGTTTCCCAGCCGACACCTTCAGGCAGTAGGGAGCAGCTCAGCTACTTCTACGGTGGCCTCCTTCCGTCATTCGTCTGGCATTACGACGTCTGCCACCAGATGTTTTGGTGTGCTGGGTTCTGCCAAGCCCAGCGGCGTATTGCTTTTCCCAGCGGCGTATTGCTTTTGGGGACGCATACAGACGTCGTTTCGTGTCTCATCCTGATCTTGGTTTTTGCTCAACGTGAAAAGGGGGCATATAGCCCCCTTTTTGATTTCTGGTGTCAGGATCGCCTCCTCGGAAAAGCATTAAAGCAAAAAGGGGGCTTATAGCCCCCTGGTATGAGTTAGGTCTTTATTGGAGAAGCTCTAGGTGTTCGAGTAGGAACTTCGAAAAGTTCCTTAAAGTGAAAAAGGGGCATATAGCCCCTTTTTTGTACAATATACGCCTTCTCCAATAAGCCTTAACGTGAAATGGGGGCCGAAGCCCCCAGGTGTTAAGTATACGCTAGTCATAATGCTTCCCCATCTCTCTTTGCTTTCCTGACACCACTCCTTTCTGACATCTCTGTTTTGCACAGAACGAATGACGGATCTCGTCTTGCTCGGGTAGGTGGGGTCGCTACTCCCATACGGTGTGCCCCTGCACCGCCCCTGCCGAAACCAGAGCCCCGTTGGCCGGCATAAATGCCGTTTGCAGCGTCCACCGCGTGGAGGAGGGGTTGGCACATGCGATCCTGGTGCCGTATAGCAAGCTATACGCCCGGACGGCTTCTAGACGCCAGTAGATAGGGACAAGTATTGTCGCTTTGCCCTGAATGGGCCCTGGGATGCCTGTACCCTGCACGGAGGCTGGGCATACTCCCGGTACCAAGCGGTTTTTCTATCTACTTTCCGACGACAACGGCGAAGGGAAGCGTACGGTGTAGGTGTTCTACCGCACTCTGGGCTGGAAATACCCTGTCCTCGCCTTGCGGGTCTTTGGACAAGTTGAATCTACCCTTTCGGGAAGCAGCTCTCTTAGCCGACGCTCCAGGTTGCGAAGCAACCTGCAGCGTCGTTACCAGCGGGGGCCACGAGGAGGCGGAGCTGCCAGCTTTCGCTCGATTCCAGCAGGTTGGCACGAGCCGATTATTGCCTGCAACCACCGCAGCTTCTATCCAGAAGTCTGCCTGCACCGGTGATCGCAGGTTATACTACCTTAGGAATGTCCCTCCGTTCTGTGTTGTCCTGTCCTTGTGGTCGTGTCCTTGTCCTTGTGCGTAGTCCGGTTGTTTGGTTGTGGGTGTAGCTGTGTGTGTGCGTATGTGTTGGTGTGTGTTAGTGTATGTTGTCCAGGTTCCTCTTGATGTGTCCTTCTTCTTTCTTGATGTTCCACTGCACTTTTGATCCACTGCACTGTCATCCCGATTCGCGCGCGTTGTTGACCGAAAAAAAAAAAAAAAAAAAAAAAAAAAAAAAAAAAAAAAAAAAAAAAAAAACTCGCGATGTCGCGGATTTCGGATTTCGCGGTTTTCCGCGGTTTCGCGACCCACCACTCGCGGTATCGCGGTTTCGCGGTCGCGCGGTCTCGCGGTATCGCGGTTCCGCGGTGTCGCGGTCGCGCGGTATCGCGGTTTCGCGGTCGCGCGGTCACGCAGTCTCGCGGTGTCGCGGTATCGTGGTATCGCGGTTTCGCGGTCGCGCGGTCACGCGGTGTCGCGGTTAACGGTCACTCGGTCTCGCAGTATCGCGGTGTCGCGGTCTCGCGGTCGCGCGGTCACGCGGTCTCGCGGTATCGCGGTTCCGCGGTGTCGCGGTCGCGCGGTATCGTGGTTTCGCGGTCGCGCGGTCACGCGGTCTCGCGGTGTCGCGGTATCGCGGTATCGCGGTTTCGCGGTCGCGCGGTCACGCGGTCTCGCGGTATCGCGGTCGCCCGGTCACGCGGTGTCGCGGTTAACGGTCACTCGGTCTCGCAGTATCGCGGTGTTGCGGTCTCGCGGTCGCGCGGTCACGCGGTCTCGCGGTATCGCGGTTTCGCGGTCGCGCGGTCACGCGGTCTCGCGGTGTCGCGGTCGCGCGGTCTCGCGGTATCGCGGTTTTGCAGTGTCGCGGTCGCCCGGTCACGCGGTATCGCGGTTAACGGTCACTCGGTCTCGCGGTATCGCGGTGTCGCGGTCACGCAGTCGCGCGGTCACGCGGTCTCGCGGGTAGCGGTCGCACGGTCACGCGGTCGCGCGGTCACGCGGTCTCGCGGTATCGCGGTTAGCGGTCGCGCGGTCACGCGGTCTCGCGGTATCGCGGTTCCGTGGTTCACGACCTCGCGGTTCCGCGGTTCACGACCTCGCGGTTCGCGGTCCCGCGGTTTGCGATTTCGCGGCACACTGTTGCGCGGTTCACAGTACGACGTTCGTAGTGCGGATTCGCGGATCCGCAGCCCTCGGTTCGCGGTGTCACGACTCGCGGTTCGCGGTGTCGCGGCTCGCGGCTCGCGGTTCGCGGTTTGTCGACACTCACTGCACTGCACTACACTGTGTTCTTCTTCTCTCTTCTTTCTTCTTTCTTCTTTCTTCCTAGTTGTCCTGTTGCCATCCCACGTAGGCTGGGGTCTCTTTGGCCTTGAGCGAGGCTCGTGCGAAGTCGCGGAAGTGTCGGAAATTGGTTTTGGAAACCAACTCCGCTTCCGCGACCGGCCATCCGCAGCCGTTAAGCCGCAGTGCCGTCTTCAAGACCGCCCTGGCCGCCTCGTGCCTCGGACAGTCGAGAAGTATGTGCTTCGGCGTTTCCTCGCCGGTCCCACATTCGCACATTGCAGTTTCACTCAGAGCGAAGGATCTGAGCTTCCACCTGAAGTTACCGTGACCACTAAGAAATTGCGTGACATAGTGGTCCAGTTCTATCCAGGTGGCCCGTGTTCTCTGCCGGACGTCTCCGAAGAACTCGAAGGTCGTCCGACCATGGGTCGAAACCTGCCAACGCTCCTGCCAGGCATCCAGCATTTCCGCCGCCGCCCGTCTTCTTTCTTCGCCGTAATCCCGGCCTTCCTCTTCCTCGTTGCCGTTGTTTCGTCCTCTTCTTTCTTCCGTCCGAATCCAGTATCTTCTTGCCCTCTCTTCCACCACCAGGTCGATCGGGGGTTCGCCCGCGATCACCGTTAGTGCGTCCGAGGCCGTCGTGCAATACGCCTTGGTGACTCGAAGGAGAGCCTGTCTCTGAGAACGAGCCAGCATCCGTCTTGCCGTTTTGTTCATCAGGTCGCTCCAGCCCGCCGCTGCGTACGTGGTTATGGGTACAAAGAGCCCCCCGTACAAGAGACGGAGTGCACGATGTCCCAGTCCCCAGTTCGCTTTGGCCACCTTCGCGAGACTGTTGAACAAACCTCTGCATTTCTCCGAAGTTGTCACGATATGCGTGTTCAACCGGAGTCCTTTCTCAAAATGTACTCCTAAGTACCTGATTGCTGGCTTCATCCTTATGCCTCTGCCGGAGATGCGGATGGTCGGTGGACGCGCTGCATCGAGCGATCCTTTGACCAAGAGCATCTCCGACTTTTCGGCTGAGAGTTCCAGCTTCCTCCTTCCGCACCACTCGGACATTGCCGTGGCGACCCCCTGGCCCTTCCTTCTCAGCTCCTCTCTCGAGTTGCCGGAAATCACGACCAGGACGTCGTCCGCATAGGCAACCGGTTCACATTCCAGCTCGTCGGATGTGAGAACCGCCAGCAGGTCATCGAAAATTAGGTTCCAAAAACTTGGACCCAATATCGAGCCCTGCGGGCAGCCTCTGGTAACGGGTTTCCGGACTGAGTCTTGTTTCCCCACGATCTGTACTGCCCTCTCCGAGAAGTAACTTTCCACTAGCCTGTATAGGTTTCGTGGGCAGTCCCTTCTCTTGAGTTCGTACAGGACATTTGGCCACCATACGTTATCGAAAGCGCCCGAAATATCGAACGCTATCGCAATCACGTATTTTGCCTCCGCGAATTCCCTTTCCCTAAGAATACTACGAAATTTAACGATCGCCTCCTCCGTCGACCGTCCAGGTTTAAACCCGTATTGTCGGTCGGAGGTTAGGTCATGATCGAGGAAAATACTCGCGAGTCTGTTCGCCATCAGTCGTTCGAGCAGCTTCCCTACCATTGAAAGCAGGCAAACTGGCCGATACGACTTCGGGTTACTCCTATCCTTGTCCGGACCCTTGGGTATTGTAATGATGGTACCCACCTTCCAACGAGCTGGGAATACTCCCCATTCGAGGCATCCGTTGCAGAGCCTGAGGAGCTCCTCGTGGAGACATCCCCAGGATTTCTGGATAACTTCCACCTCGATCCTGTCCGGCCCCGGACATTTACCTTTTCTGAGGCGCGTTACAGCGGCACTCAGGTCTTCCCACTGAAATGGGGGGCTGTCCTCCGTTGTTGGCTGGATTCGGACTTCCATACGTGTCCTTGCTTGTTCTGGGGTGTCTGTCTCCATGTCGTCCTCCGGGACGAGCGCCGTCAACATCGCTTCCGCGGTTGATCTCCACGAGGTCGTATGACCCCCGTGTGGCAGTTTGATCGAGGAAGTGGCTTCCTCCCTCCTGAGTTTCCCCAGGGATGTTTTCGTTGCGACACCCCAGACTTCCTGGTTCCCTTGGCTGGTGACGAACTGGCGCCATGAGCGATTCTTCTCGCTCGTCACCTTTTTTGTATAGGTTCTCCTGAACCGTCGATATTCCTGTTTAAGTATCTCCCTCGTCGGGGGATCGTGTGTCCCCTGATACAGTCTTCTTGCTCTGTATGTTGCCCTCTTCATCCTTGTTAGTTCCTCTGTCCACCACGGTACAGATTTCTGGTGCCATTTCTTTTTGGGCATTGCCGCTTCGCAGGCGGTCAATATTACCCGCTCCATGGTTTCCGCCATTGCCTCGACGTCCTGCCGACTGTTTAGGTCGGCGTTCGTCAAGGAGCGCTTCTCCTGGATGAGTGTCCTCTGGAGCTTGTTCCAGTCGGCCTTCCTGGTGTTGTACCGTGGTTGTAGGGGCGGCGGCTGTCCTCTTCGCATGCCGAGGTTCAGGCGCGTCTCCAGGATTCTATGATCGCTGGAGGTTCCGTCCTCGTACACTTTCCAGCCGTGTACGAGCGGTATAGCTTCCCAGGTCGCGAGAGTGACGTCGATGTTCGACGATCCTCGCGTATTCTCAAACGTGGTGGGATGTCCCGCCTCGTTTAGTACCAACAAGTTATGTCTGATGAGTAATTCCTCTAGTAGTTCCCCACGTTCGTCGGTGACTCTACTGTTCCATACATGTGACTTCGCGTTCGCGTCCGCGCCTATTATAATTCTATTCCCCCTTAGCCTTGTTAGTACTGTGTCGAGGTGGGCTAGCCCGAGTTCAATATTTTCCGACGGCGGAAAGTATTGACTCACTACGTACAGTTCCGTGCTACCGTCGAAGAGCTGAACACAGACGCAATGCGTTGTGCACAAGTCTGCGATTTTGAGCACGGAAAACTTTCTATTCCTCACACATACGGCCGCGAGCGGCGGTTCGTCTGCGTGGTTGTGAAAAACTATCGTAGCGCCCGTCCCGAAACCTGGGATAACTCTTTTAAAACTATACGGTTCCTGCATAAGCAGGATATCCGCATCAGTTTCCTCCATTTGTCGCCTGACCTCGTGTGGCACGACTTTCGACCGCTGCATGTTAAGCTGCAGGATCGTTATTCCTCGGCCATCTGTAAGTAGATTATTATCCATAAATGGTTCTACTTACTGACCTCTCGAGAGCCTTCTGGTATCCTGGGCAGGCCGTGCTGGAGGCGGCATGATCCCCTTTTTTGCCGGCGCGCCTGCAGTTCACGCATACTGCAGGCTGGCTCTTCCTTGGACACGCCTTCGCGCAGTGTCCTGTATGCGTGCAGTGGCCGCATACCTCCTCCTTTTGGCGGCAGTGCTTCGCAATGTGGCCAAATCCCTGGCACTTGTAGCATCGGCTGATTGCGATGTAATCCCGGACCTTGCACGCGTTCCATCCAAGGAACACTTTGTGGGCCTCGACCATTTTCATCCTTAGACTAGGGGAGACCTCGACCACCCAGTTGGTCTCTTCCCCGTCCTTCCTGCCGGTGCGGAAGCAGAATTTAATCCCGCTCGCTTCTTCCTCAGTGAATACGCTCGTATTCTGTTTCCTGAGGCTTGCCCGGATCTCCTTTTCCGACATCCCTCTCGGAACATCGAAGAGCAGCATCCGTGGGTTCTTATTGACCGGCGTCTTCACGGTCAATCCTGCGTCCTTCAGCTTTGCACTCTCCTTGAGGGCTTGGGCTCCCTCCGCTGTAGTCGTTTCCACGGCAATTCCGTTGCCGTGAATTTTCCTGACGGCCTTCACCTGCATGCCCCTCTTCCTAGGGTTCACCAGCGTGAATACCGCCTCCCTTGCTTCCTCGCTCGTCCGTATCTCTCCATCTTCCTTGTTAGGAAAAATCATGACCACGTTCTTCGGTGGCCCGATTACTGGAGGTACGCCCCGTGGTAGCTTCGCTGACCCCATTTTCAGTTTCTCCGCATAGGAGAGTACTGGCTGCGGTGCCTCCGCCTTCTTTACAGCTCGTTCCAGGCACCTGCTTGCCTGGATCGACTTCTGTACGGCCCCGTTCAGCGTTGCCTCGGATTTCCTCGAATCAAGGGCGGCTTGTTCGAGTTTCCCCTCGAGGAAGCTGTTTTGCTGCAGGAGGTCCTGCACATGGCCCCTCATTTCCTTGAACAGACGCAGTATCACCGTCGCCTGCTCCTTGTTGACCTTTTTTGCTGGGTCCATACAGTACGCCAGCATCCGGTCTTCCACCTTGCACGCTGCTTCCTTAATGGAAGCGGCAGTCTTCTGCTCTCCCGGAGAGGGTTCCACTGCCCTCTTCTTCTTCTTAACTCCCTCGGTGACGGTGTCTTTGACCGGCGTAGTGCTGGCCTTCCTCTTCGCTGCCGGAGGTTGTCCCGCCTCCGTGGTCTTCACCGGTGTCGAGGTCGGTGCTGCTGCTCCCGTAGTCCTTGCTGGCGCTGTTGTGGCTGCTGCTATCGTTTTGGTCTTGTCGCCCAAGCGCGACAAGACTACCTTCGCCGGCGCGGTCGGCGCCATACTGGAGCGGGGACCGTCCCCCACTCCTCTTCTTTGCTCGGATCCCGTCGGATCCGCTCGCGTGCGGTCGGCCGGTTGCAGCGCTCGGAGCTCGCCCCCACTCCTCCTCGGCGATCGGGCCCCGTCGGCTCGGCTCGAGTGCGGTCGTCCGGTCGGTGGCGCGGTCGAATCCAAGATGGCCTCGCCCGCTCTACCAGGTGCTGATCGCGCGTCACGCGCTCGACCCAAGATGGCGTCACTGACGTCACTGGGCGTTGGCTACGTGCCACGCGGTCGGCCCAAAATGGCGGCGCTGACGTGGCCCGCCCGGAATTCTCCCTCGGTCGACGTTCGCGCACTTCTAATTGCTGCCAAAAATCGAAATCTAGACCGATTTCGATTTTCGAGCAGCCGTTCTGTCCGTACTAGTGTCTGCTATCCACTGCCGCGATCTCACCCCGATATCTAGCCTGACGGCTGAGATATTCGGTGAAAAACCCGCACGGTCACCACGAGGATATTGAAATTACAAATCTCGTTTGAGTTTTTGCACTTCACCTCAAGGAAAACCACAGAAAACAGCACCACGATACGAATAATTCCTAGGGCTATGCCCAATAACACGGATCTAACGCGGTCACGCCCGTAGATTCCAGGTAGCCCTGGAAATTCCGGCCGCGCCCCGGGAAAAACCCACGCGGCGATGACTCACCGTCGCGTCACTCCTCGCCTATAACGTTCTTAAAAATCGAATTTTCGTCCGATTTTCAATCACGAAGCGGCGTTCTGTTCGTGATAATGCGCACTATCCACTGCCGCGGTTTCACCCCGTTATCTCGCCTGGCGGCTGAGATATTCGGCAACAAACCCGCGCGGTCGCCCCGAAGTTTCCGAAATTACAAATCTCGTTCGAGTTTTTGGAATTCCACTCCGGAGAACACACAGTAAATAGGTAAATCGCACAAATTCGCCTCGAAACTGCCGTGTATATCACGAATAAATCGCGAAAATACACGTAATACTCCTCGAAACGTTGAA
>NC_135147.1:912500-915000 GCF_051014445.1 Colletes latitarsis
TCCTGAATGACGGAAAACCATCGTTCGACGGCCGGGCGTACAGTACATTCAAAAGCCTTTGCGCGTGGCTGCGACCAAACGGGTATAATACACCCGTATATTCTTGGTTCCGAACAGTAACTTCACGCGCAATCGGGCGAACGCACGCGGCAGCGCCCATCGGTTGCTCGATGAAATCGATGCGATAAACTACAGCCGTTTCGGCTGGTCGTCGTTAGTCGCGCGAGCAACGATGGCCGCAAAATCGACGCGTCGTCGTTTGCGATTATTCGCCTCAAGTTAGCCATGAGTATGTATATTATTCATTTACGAACGAACGCGGCAGCGTCCACCGGTTGCTCGATGAAATCGATGCGATAAACTACAGCCGTCTCGGCTGGTCGTCGTTAGTCGCGCGAGCAACGATGGCCGCAAAATCGACGCGTCGTCGTTTGCGATTATTCGCCTCTGGCTATCCGTGAGTATGTATAATATTCATATACGAACGAACGCGGCAGCGCCCATCGGTTGCTCGATGAAATCGATGCGATAAACTACAGCCTTCTCGGCTGGTCGTCGTTAGTCGCGCGAGCAACGGATGGCCGCACAATCGACGCGTCGTCGTTTGCGATTATTCGCCTCACGTTAGCCATGAGTATGTATATTATTCATTTACGAACGAACGCGGCAGCGTCCATCGGTTGCTCGATGAAATCGATGCGATAAACTACAGCCGTTTCGGCTGGTCGTCGTTAGTCGCGCGAGCAACGATGGCCGCAAAATCGACGCGTCGTCGTTTGCGATCATTCGCCTCAGGCTATCCGTGAGTATGTATAACATTCATTTACGAACGAACGCGGCAGCGTCCATCGGTTGCTCGATGAAATCGATGCGATAAACTACAGCCGTCTCGGCTGATCGTCGTTAGTCGCGCGAGCAACGATGGCCGCACAATCGACGCGTCGTCGTTTGCGATTATTCGCCTCAGGCTATCCGTGAGTATGTATAACATTCATTTACGAACGAACGCGGCAGCGTCCATCGGTTGCTCGATGAAATCGATGCGATAAACTACAGCCGTTTCGGCTGGTCGTCGTTAGTCGCGCGAGCAACGATGGCCGCAAAATCGACGCGTCGTCGTTTGCGATCATTCGCCTCAGGCTATCCGTGAGTATGTATAACATTCATTTACGAACGAACGCGGCAGCGTCCATCGGTTGCTCGATGAAATCGATGCGATAAACTACAGCCGTCTCGGCTGATCGTCGTTAGTCGCGCGAGCAACGATGGCCGCACAATCGACGCGTCGTCGTTTGCGATTATTCGCCTCAGGCTATCCGTGAGTATGTATAACATTCATTTACGAACGAACGCGGCAGCGTCCATCGGTTGCTCGATGAAATCGATGCGATAAACTACAGCCGTCTCGGCTGATCGTCGTTAGTCGCGCGAGCAACGATGGCCGCACAATCGACGCGTCGTCGTTTGCGATTATTCGCCTCAGGCTATCCGTGAGTATGTATAACATTCATTTACGAACGAACGCGGCAGCGTCCATCGGTTGCTCGATGAAATCGATGCGATAAACTACAGCCGTCTCGGCTGATCGTCGTTAGTCGCGCGAGCAACGATGGCCGCACAATCGACGCGTCGTCGTTTGCGATTATTCGCCTCAGGCTATCCGTGAGTATGTATAACATTCATTTACGAACGAACGCGGCAGCGTCCATCGGTTGCTCGATGAAATCGATGCGATAAACTACAGCCTTCTCGGCTGGTCGTCGTTAGTCGCGCGAGCAACGATGGCCGCACAATCGACGCGTTGTCGTTCGTTTGCGATTCGCTTCAGGCTACCCGTAAGGATGTATATTATTTTATTACTTCCTCGCCGTCATCAGGACGTTTCGTTCGGAGCACGACGACGAGCACACACGCCACCGGGCAAAGCGGGATACGCAAGTTCAAACCGTAAAGGAACGTCGCGAAACGATGTTCGACGGCGTCTCGTTCCTCGGCTGTAGATCCTTGGGCGCTTTGTTTCGGCCCCTGCGCGTTGTGTGTGACAATCGGTCGTCGTCTCCTCTTCGAGCGAGCGCAACGTAAACAGCCAGCATCGTATCTCCGACCGAGACGCGTATATAATGGAAAAATTGACGGCGGGTGACATCCTCGATCGTCGCAACGATGGGTCTTATTTTCTCTTCTCCTCCTCTTTCTTTCGTTAGTAATGGACGTTTTCTTGTTTTTGTTCGAGATCTTTGTTTAGTAATGGACGTTTTTGTGTTATGTTCTTTCGTTTCTTTGTTCGTTTCGACCCAATCGTGTAAACGACGACGCGCGTCACCTCACGCCAGCATCGATCTACCATTAATACGGCGATTCTCGTTCGTCGAGAGAACCTATGGTCTGCACGGGCTCTCCAACGCTTGTGCTTTTAGCTTTGCAATGGCGACGGACGGGAGAGACGCGAGCGGGAACAAACAACGTGTTGTTTGTTCTCTCGTACAGCGTCCTCCGCGCG
>NC_135147.1:917500-937500 GCF_051014445.1 Colletes latitarsis
TCGTATTTTACTTCACAACAGAACATTATTGTATAATGGTATCCCACAACGACAAAGTACGTAGAGCTGCGCTCATGCTGAACATCTCGGGCACTTATTCACGCTGGGCATCGATCGTGGAAGCACGTATTGCCAGGCCCGAAGACTAAGCATTCATGCTGGACAAAAACGAGAAAGCGCGTATGTGCTGGTCGAGAAAGCACGTATTCGGCGCCGTACTGTTATGTCGAGGTCAGACACCTGTATTTCATTCTTTGCTCACTTTCCAGAGTACGAACCGTAGTTCCATACAATTTTTGCCTTTTAAGCTACGCTCCGTAGAGTGTAGTGCCAGTTTATGGTTTTCACAAAATTTTCAATCGCTCGGACTGAAGAGTTGATGCTCGGATAGTACGAGTATACATATTTTAAACGTATACAAGTCACCAACGTCACTCGAGACGCTTATACCACTTCAAGAGCCATTCGGTCAAAGACACCGACTCGTGGCAATGCAGTGTGGAGAAAGTCTGGAACGAGCACGATACAGAACAGTCAGGATGAAATCCCGAGGAGCGACGACTGCTTCTCAACCGAGGTCGAAGAATAGCCGTACGCTCGACGCTGCCCCGACCGACTCGACCGGACCGTCGCTTCTCTTATAGGTACCGAGGCGCCCGCCGGAACGCCGGCGACGCACGGGCTTACGCACGGCCGCTTATGGGGGGAACCGCGCGACCCAACCGCCCGCCCGAACGGCCTGTTATAACTTAGAGCGAAAACCAACACCTGTAATTTCCTTAATAATTGAGCTAGGGCAAAAAAAAAAAACGCTATCTTGTAGGAAAAAAGCAGGGGAACACGATGCCGTCGTTAAAAATATAGATTGCCGTGCTCGTTTTCGAGAAAAAAATGAAAAAATGGTCAAAATCGTCGCAGGACAAAAACTCGACACGCTATCTTGTAGGCAAAAATTAGACGAATTCAAAACCGTAGTTAAAAATATCGGTCGTCGCGCTAGTTTTCGAGAAAAAAACAAAAACGTTCAAAAAATTCGAGATAAAAAAAAAAAAACCAGCCTACCAGATAGAAAAAATTACACTGAACAAATATCATATAGGTCAAAATATGTGTTAGCGTACTAGTTTTCGAGATATAGACGAAAAACCGTCGCCGCCGATCGGTACGTCGGTCGATGCGAAAGCACCGCGCGACCGAGCGCCCGCCTAAAAGACCAGTTCGAACATACCGAAAAATCAAGAAACCGTAACTTCCTTAATAATTGAGCTAGGACAAAAAATCGACACGCTATCTTGCAGGAAAAAA
The DNA here is from genome assembly GCF_051014445.1 of Colletes latitarsis. NCBI lineage: Eukaryota > Metazoa > Arthropoda > Insecta > Hymenoptera > Colletidae > Colletes > Colletes latitarsis. Next base: position 918,806 of record NC_135147.1, read on the forward strand.
TCCGGGGAACACGATGGCGTCGTCAAAAGTGCAGGTCGTCGAGCTCGTTTTCGAGAAAAAAAAAAAAAAATTCTCAAAATTCGACAAAAAAATAAAACGATAAGTGGACCGTGTAGAGAATCTAAAACTGCATAAGAATCGTATAGACGAAAATTGGCGTTCACGTGCTCGTTTTTGTGGAAAAAATTAAAAAAGCTCTCAAACTTCGAGGTAAAAAAAACAAAAACCATCCACCAGGTAGCCAACGGAAAACGGTACAAGTATCGTACGGGCGAAAACGAGCGTTACCGTGCTCGTTTTCGAGTTATTGACGAAAAACAGCCTGGAGCGATCGGTCCGGCGGTCGACGCGCGAAACTTTCTAAGTCCGCTCTGCTCCGAAACACCGCTCCGGCGTCAAAAATCGTCGTAGGACAAAAAATCGACACGCTATCTTGCAGGAAAAAATCCGGGGAACACGATGGCGTCGTCAAAAGTGCAGGTCGTCGAGCTCGTTTTCGAGAAAAAAAAAAAAAAATTCTCAAAATTCGACAAAAAAATAAAACGATCACTGGACCGTGTAGAGAATCTAAAACTGCATAAGAATCGTATAGACGAAAATTGGCGTTCACGCGCTCGTTTTTGAGAAAAAAGTTAAAAAAGCTCTCAAAATTCGAGATAAAAAAAAAAAAAACCATCTACCAGGTAGCCAACGGTAAACGGTACAAGTATCGTACGGGCGAAAACGAGCGTTACCGTGCTCGTTTTCGAGTTATTGGCGAGAAACAGCCTGGAGCGATCGGTCCGGCGGTCGACGCGCGAAAGTTTCTAAGTCAGCTCTGCTCCGAATCATCGCTCCGGCGTCAAAAATCGTCGTAGGACAAAAAATCGCCACCCTATCTTGCAGAAAAAAATCCGGGGAACACGATGGCGTCGTCAAAAGTGCAGGTCGTCGAGCTCGTTTTCGAGAAAAAAAAAAAAAAATTCTCAAAATTCGACAAAAAAATAAAACGATCAGTGGACCGTGTAGAGAATCTAAAACTGCATAAGAATCGTATAGACGAAAATTGGCGTTCACGTGCTCGTTTTTGTGGAAAAAATTAAAAAAGCTCTCAAACTTCGAGGTAAAAAAAACAAAAACCATCCACCAGGTAGCCAACGGAAAACGGTACAAGTATCGTACGGGCGAAAACGAGCGTTACCGTGCTCGTTTTCGAGTTATTGACGAAAAACAGCCTGGAGCGATCGGTCCGGCGGTCGACGCGCGAAAGTTTCTAAGTCCGCTCTGCCCCGAAACACCGCTCCGGCGTCAAAAATCGTCGTAGGACAAAAAATCGACACGCTATCTTGCAGGAAAAAATCCGGGGAACACGATGGCGTCGTCAAAAGTGCAGGTCGTCGAGCTCGTTTTCGAGAAAAAAAAAAAACAATTCTCAAAATTCGACAAAAAAATAAAACGATCACTGGACCGTGTAGAGAATCTAAAACTGCATAAGAATCGTATAGACGAAAATTGGCGTTCACGTGCTCGTTTTTGCGGGAAAAATTAAAAAAGCTCTCAAAGTTCGAGATAAAAAAAAAAAAAACCGTCCACCAGGTAGCCAACGGTAAACGGTACAAGTATCGTACGGGCGAAAACGAGCGTTACCGTGCTCGTTTTCGAGTTATTGACGAAAAACAGCCTGGAGCGATCGGTCCGGCGGTCGACGCGCGAAAGTTTCTAAGTCCGCTCTGCTCCGAATCATCGCTCCGGCGTCAAAAATCGTCGTAGGACAAAAAATCGCCACCCTATCTTGCAGGAAAAAATCCGGGGAACACGATGGCGTCGTCAAAAGTGCAGGTCGTCGAGCTCGTTTTCGAGAAAAAAAAAAAAAAATTCTCAAAATTCGACAAAAAAATAAAACGATCAGTGGACCGTGTAGAGAATCTAAAACTGCATAAGAATCGTATAGACGAAAATTGGCGTTCACGTGCTCGTTTTTGTGGAAAAAATTAAAAAAGCTCTCAAACTTCGAGGTAAAAAAAACAAAAACCATCCACCAGGTAGCCAACGGAAAACGGTACAAGTATCGTACGGGCGAAAACGAGCGTTACCGTGCTCGTTTTCGAGTTATTGACGAAAAACAGCCTGGAGCGATCGGTCCGGCGGTCGACGCGCGAAACTTTCTAAGTCCGCTCTGCTCCGAAACACCGCTCCGGCGTCAAAAATCGTCGTAGGACAAAAAATCGACACGCTATCTTGCAGGAAAAAATCCGGGGAACACGATGGCGTCGTCAAAAGTGCAGGTCGTCGAGCTCGTTTTCGAGAAAAAAAAAAAAAAATTCTCAAAATTCGACAAAAAAATAAAACGATAAGTGGACCGTGTAGAGAATCTAAAACTGCATAAGAATCGTATAGACGAAAATTGGCGTTCACGTGCTCGTTTTTGTGGAAAAAATTAAAAAAGCTCTCAAACTTCGAGGTAAAAAAAACAAAAACCATCCACCAGGTAGCCAACGGAAAACGGTACAAGTATCGTACGGGCGAAAACGAGCGTTACCGTGCTCGTTTTCGAGTTATTGACGAAAAACAGCCTGGAGCGATCGGTCCGGCGGTCGACGCGCGAAACTTTCTAAGTCCGCTCTGCTCCGAAACACCGCTCCGGCGTCAAAAATCGTCGTAGGACAAAAAATCGACACGCTATCTTGCAGGAAAAAATCCGGGGAACACGATGGCGTCGTCAAAAGTGCAGGTCGTCGAGCTCGTTTTCGAGAAAAAAAAAAAAAAATTCTCAAAATTCGACAAAAAAATAAAACGATCACTGGACCGTGTAGAGAATCTAAAACTGCATAAGAATCGTATAGACGAAAATTGGCGTTCACGCGCTCGTTTTTGAGAAAAAAGTTAAAAAAGCTCTCAAAATTCGAGATAAAAAAAAAAAAAACCATCTACCAGGTAGCCAACGGTAAACGGTACAAGTATCGTACGGGCGAAAACGAGCGTTACCGTGCTCGTTTTCGAGTTATTGGCGAGAAACAGCCTGGAGCGATCGGTCCGGCGGTCGACGCGCGAAAGTTTCTAAGTCAGCTCTGCTCCGAATCATCGCTCCGGCGTCAAAAATCGTCGTAGGACAAAAAATCGCCACCCTATCTTGCAGAAAAAAATCCGGGGAACACGATGGCGTCGTCAAAAGTGCAGGTCGTCGAGCTCGTTTTCGAGAAAAAAAAAAAAAAATTCTCAAAATTCGACAAAAAAATAAAACGATCAGTGGACCGTGTAGAGAATCTAAAACTGCATAAGAATCGTATAGACGAAAATTGGCGTTCACGTGCTCGTTTTTGTGGAAAAAATTAAAAAAGCTCTCAAACTTCGAGGTAAAAAAAACAAAAACCATCCACCAGGTAGCCAACGGAAAACGGTACAAGTATCGTACGGGCGAAAACGAGCGTTACCGTGCTCGTTTTCGAGTTATTGACGAAAAACAGCCTGGAGCGATCGGTCCGGCGGTCGACGCGCGAAAGTTTCTAAGTCCGCTCTGCCCCGAAACACCGCTCCGGCGTCAAAAATCGTCGTAGGACAAAAAATCGACACGCTATCTTGCAGGAAAAAATCCGGGGAACACGATGGCGTCGTCAAAAGTGCAGGTCGTCGAGCTCGTTTTCGAGAAAAAAAAAAAAAAATTCTCAAAATTCGACAAAAAAATAAAACGATCAGTGGACCGTGTAGAGAATCTAAAACTGCATAAGAATCGTATAGACGAAAATTGGCGTTCACGCGCTCGTTTTTGAGAAAAAAGTTAAAAAAGCTCTCAAAATTCGAGATAAAAAAAAAAAAAACCATCTACCAGGTAGCCAACGGTAAACGGTACAAGTATCGTACGGGCGAAAACGAGCGTTACCGTGCTCGTTTTCGAGTTATTGGCGAAAAACAGCCTGGAGCGATCGGTCCGGCGGTCGACGCGCGAAAGTTTCTAAGTCCGCTCTGCTCCGAATCATCGCTCCGGCGTCAAAAATCGTCGTAGGACAAAAAATCGCCACCCTATCTTGCAGGAAAAAATCCGGGGAACACGATGGCGTCGTCAAAAGTGCAGGTCGTCGAGCTCGTTTTCGAGAAAAAAAAAAAAAAATTCTCAAAATTCGACAAAAAAATAAAACGATCAGTGGACCGTGTAGAGAATCTAAAACTGCATAAGAATCGTATAGACGAAAATTGGCGTTCACGTGCTCGTTTTTGTGGAAAAAATTAAAAAAGCTCTCAAACTTCGAGGTAAAAAAAACAAAAACCATCCACCAGGTAGCCAACGGAAAACGGTACAAGTATCGTACGGGCGAAAACGAGCGTTACCGTGCTCGTTTTCGAGTTATTGACGAAAAACAGCCTGGAGCGATCGGTCCGGCGGTCGACGCGCGAAACTTTCTAAGTCCGCTCTGCTCCGAAACACCGCTCCGGCGTCAAAAATCGTCGTAGGACAAAAAATCGACACGCTATCTTGCAGGAAAAAATCCGGGGAACACGATGGCGTCGTCAAAAGTGCAGGTCGTCGAGCTCGTTTTCGAGAAAAAAAAAAAAAAATTCTCAAAATTCGACAAAAAAATAAAACGATCACTGGACCGTGTAGAGAATCTAAAACTGCATAAGAATCGTATAGACGAAAATTGGCGTTCACGCGCTCGTTTTTGAGAAAAAAGTTAAAAAAGCTCTCAAAATTCGAGATAAAAAAAAAAAAAACCATCTACCAGGTAGCCAACGGTAAACGGTACAAGTATCGTACGGGCGAAAACGAGCGTTACCGTGCTCGTTTTCGAGTTATTGGCGAGAAACAGCCTGGAGCGATCGGTCCGGCGGTCGACGCGCGAAAGTTTCTAAGTCAGCTCTGCTCCGAATCATCGCTCCGGCGTCAAAAATCGTCGTAGGACAAAAAATCGCCACCCTATCTTGCAGAAAAAAATCCGGGGAACACGATGGCGTCGTCAAAAGTGCAGGTCGTCGAGCTCGTTTTCGAGAAAAAAAAAAAAAAATTCTCAAAATTCGACAAAAAAATAAAACGATCAGTGGACCGTGTAGAGAATCTAAAACTGCATAAGAATCGTATAGACGAAAATTGGCGTTCACGTGCTCGTTTTTGTGGAAAAAATTAAAAAAGCTCTCAAACTTCGAGGTAAAAAAAACAAAAACCATCCACCAGGTAGCCAACGGAAAACGGTACAAGTATCGTACGGGCGAAAACGAGCGTTACCGTGCTCGTTTTCGAGTTATTGACGAAAAACAGCCTGGAGCGATCGGTCCGGCGGTCGACGCGCGAAAGTTTCTAAGTCCGCTCTGCCCCGAAACACCGCTCCGGCGTCAAAAATCGTCGTAGGACAAAAAATCGACACGCTATCTTGCAGGAAAAAATCCGGGGAACACGATGGCGTCGTCAAAAGTGCAGGTCGTCGAGCTCGTTTTCGAGAAAAAAAAAAAACAATTCTCAAAATTCGACAAAAAAATAAAACGATCACTGGACCGTGTAGAGAATCTAAAACTGCATAAGAATCGTATAGACGAAAATTGGCGTTCACGCGCTCGTTTTTGAGAAAAAAGTTAAAAAAGCTCTCAAAATTCGAGATAAAAAAAAAAAAAACCATCTACCAGGTAGCCAACGGTAAACGGTACAAGTATCGTACGGGCGAAAACGAGCGTTACCGTGCTCGTTTTCGAGTTATTGGCGAAAAACAGCCTGGAGCGATCGGTCCGGCGGTCGACGCGCGAAAGTTTCTAAGTCCGCTCTGCTCCGAATCATCGCTCCGGCGTCAAAAATCGTCGTAGGACAAAAAATCGCCACCCTATCTTGCAGGAAAAAATCCGGGGAACACGATGGCGTCGTCAAAAGTGCAGGTCGTCGAGCTCGTTTTCGAGAAAAAAAAAAAAAAATTCTCAAAATTCGACAAAAAAATAAAACGATCAGTGGACCGTGTAGAGAATCTAAAACTGCATAAGAATCGTATAGACGAAAATTGGCGTTCACGTGCTCGTTTTTGTGGAAAAAATTAAAAAAGCTCTCAAACTTCGAGGTAAAAAAAACAAAAACCATCCACCAGGTAGCCAACGGAAAACGGTACAAGTATCGTACGGGCGAAAACGAGCGTTACCGTGCTCGTTTTCGAGTTATTGACGAAAAACAGCCTGGAGCGATCGGTCCGGCGGTCGACGCGCGAAACTTTCTAAGTCCGCTCTGCTCCGAAACACCGCTCCGGCGTCAAAAATCGTCGTAGGACAAAAAATCGACACGCTATCTTGCAGGAAAAAATCCGGGGAACACGATGGCGTCGTCAAAAGTGCAGGTCGTCGAGCTCGTTTTCGAGAAAAAAAAAAAAAAATTCTCAAAATTCGACAAAAAAATAAAACGATCACTGGACCGTGTAGAGAATCTAAAACTGCATAAGAATCGTATAGACGAAAATTGGCGTTCACGCGCTCGTTTTTGAGAAAAAAGTTAAAAAAGCTCTCAAAATTCGAGATAAAAAAAAAAAAAACCATCTACCAGGTAGCCAACGGTAAACGGTACAAGTATCGTACGGGCGAAAACGAGCGTTACCGTGCTCGTTTTCGAGTTATTGGCGAGAAACAGCCTGGAGCGATCGGTCCGGCGGTCGACGCGCGAAAGTTTCTAAGTCAGCTCTGCTCCGAATCATCGCTCCGGCGTCAAAAATCGTCGTAGGACAAAAAATCGCCACCCTATCTTGCAGAAAAAAATCCGGGGAACACGATGGCGTCGTCAAAAGTGTAGGTCGTCGAGCTCGTTTTCGAGAAAAAAAAAAAAAAATTCTCAAAATTCGACAAAAAAATAAAACGATCAGTGGACCGTGTAGAGAATCTAAAACTGCATAAGAATCGTATAGACGAAAATTGGCGTTCACGTGCTCGTTTTTGTGGAAAAAATTAAAAAAGCTCTCAAACTTCGAGGTAAAAAAAACAAAAACCATCCACCAGGTAGCCAACGGAAAACGGTACAAGTATCGTACGGGCGAAAACGAGCGTTACCGTGCTCGTTTTCGAGTTATTGACGAAAAACAGCCTGGAGCGATCGGTCCGGCGGTCGACGCGCGAAAGTTTCTAAGTCCGCTCTGCCCCGAAACACCGCTCCGGCGTCAAAAATCGTCGTAGGACAAAAAATCGACACGCTATCTTGCAGGAAAAAATCCGGGGAACACGATGGCGTCGTCAAAAGTGCAGGTCGTCGAGCTCGTTTTCGAGAAAAAAAAAAAACAATTCTCAAAATTCGACAAAAAAATAAAACGATCACTGGACCGTGTAGAGAATCTAAAACTGCATAAGAATCGTATAGACGAAAATTGGCGTTCACGTGCTCGTTTTTGCGGGAAAAATTAAAAAAGCTCTCAAAGTTCGAGATAAAAAAAAAAAAAACCGTCCACCAGGTAGCCAACGGTAAACGGTACAAGTATCGTACGGGCGAAAACGAGCGTTACCGTGCTCGTTTTCGAGTTATTGACGAAAAACAGCCTGGAGCGATCGGTCCGGCGGTCGACGCGCGAAACTTTCTAAGTCCGCTCTGCTCCGAATCATCGCTCCGGCGTCAAAAATCGTCGTAGGACAAAAAATCGCCACCCTATCTTGCAGGAAAAAATCCGGGGAACACGATGGCGTCGTCAAAAGTGCAGGTCGTCGAGCTCGTTTTCGAGAAAAAAAAAAAAAAATTCTCAAAATTCGACAAAAAAATAAAACGATCAGTGGACCGTGTAGAGAATCTAAAACTGCATAAGAATCGTATAGACGAAAATTGGCGTTCACGTGCTCGTTTTTGTGGAAAAAATTAAAAAAGCTCTCAAACTTCGAGGTAAAAAAAACAAAAACCATCCACCAGGTAGCCAACGGAAAACGGTACAAGTATCGTACGGGCGAAAACGAGCGTTACCGTGCTCGTTTTCGAGTTATTGACGAAAAACAGCCTGGAGCGATCGGTCCGGCGGTCGACGCGCGAAAGTTTCTAAGTCCGCTCTGCTCCGAAACACCGCTCCGGCGTCAAAAATCGTCGTAGGACAAAAAATCGACACGCTATCTTGCAGGAAAAAATCCGGGGAACACGATGGCGTCGTCAGAAGTGCAGGTCGTCGAGCTCGTTTTCGAGAAAAAAAAAAAACAATTCTCAAAATTCGACAAAAAAATAAAACGATCACTGGACCGTGTAGAGAATCTAAAACTGCATAAGAATCGTATAGACGAAAATTGGCGTTCACGTGCTCGTTTTTGCGGGAAAAATTAAAAAAGCTCTCAAAGTTCGAGATAAAAAAAAAAAAAACCGTCCACCAGGTAGCCAACGGTAAACGGTACAAGTATCGTACGGGCGAAAACGAGCGTTACCGTGCTCGTTTTCGAGTTATTGGCGAAAAACAGCCTGGAGCGATCGGTCCGGCGGTCGACGCGCGAAAGTTTCTAAGTCCGCTCTGCTCCGAAACACCGCTCCGGCGTCAAAAATCGTCGTAGGACAAAAAATCGACACGCTATCTTGCAGGAAAAAATCCGGGGAACACGATGGCGTCGTCAAAAGTGCAGGTCGTCGAGCTCGTTTTCGAGAAAAAAAAAAAAAAATTCTCAAAATTCGACAAAAAAATAAAACGATCAGTGGACCGTGTAGAGAATCTAAAACTGCATAAGAATCGTATAGACGAAAATTGGCGTTCACGTGCTCGTTTTTGTGGAAAAAATTAAAAAAGCTCTCAAACTTCGAGGTAAAAAAAACAAAAACCATCCACCAGGTAGCCAACGGAAAACGGTACAAGTATCGTACGGGCGAAAACGAGCGTTACCGTGCTCGTTTTCGAGTTATTGACGAAAAACAGCCTGGAGCGATCGGTCCGGCGGTCGACGCGCGAAAGTTTCTAAGTCCGCTCTGCTCCGAATCATCGCTCCGGCGTCAAAAATCGTCGTAGGACAAAAAATCGCCACCCTATCTTGCAGGAAAAAATCCGGGGAACACGATGGCGTCGTCAAAAGTGCAGGTCGTCGAGCTCGTTTTCGAGAAAAAAAAAAAACAATTCTCAAAATTCGACAAAAAAATAAAACGATCACTGGACCGTGTAGAGAATCTAAAACTGCATAAGAATCGTATAGACGAAAATTGGCGTTCACGTGCTCGTTTTTGCGGGAAAAATTAAAAAAGCTCTCAAAGTTCGAGATAAAAAAAAAAAAAACCGTCCACCAGGTAGCCAACGGTAAACGGTACAAGTATCGTACGGGCGAAAACGAGCGTTACCGTGCTCGTTTTCGAGTTATTGGCGAAAAACAGCCTGGAGCGATCGGTCCGGCGGTCGACGCGCGAAAGTTTCTAAGTCCGCTCTGCTCCGAATCATCGCTCCGGCGTCAAAAATCGTCGTAGGACAAAAAATCGCCACCCTATCTTGCAGGAAAAAATCCGGGGAACACGATGGCGTCGTCAAAAGTGCAGGTCGTCGAGCTCGTTTTCGAGAAAAAAAAAAAAAAATTCTCAAAATTCGACAAAAAAATAAAACGATAAGTGGACCCTGTAGAGAATCTAAAACTGCATAAGAATCGTATAGACGAAAATTGGCGTTCACGTGCTCGTTTTTGTGGAAAAAATTAAAAAAGCTCTCAAACTTCGAGGTAAAAAAAACAAAAACCATCCACCAGGTAGCCAACGGAAAACGGTACAAGTATCGTACGGGCGAAAACGAGCGTTACCGTGCTCGTTTTCGAGTTATTGACGAAAAACAGCCTGGAGCGATCGGTCCGGCGGTCGACGCGCGAAACTTTCTAAGTCCGCTCTGCTCCGAAACACCGCTCCGGCGTCAAAAATCGTCGTAGGACAAAAAATCGACACGCTATCTTGCAGGAAAAAATCCGGGGAACACGATGGCGTCGTCAAAAGTGCAGGTCGTCGAGCTCGTTTTCGAGAAAAAAAAAAAACAATTCTCAAAATTCGACAAAAAAATAAAACGATCACTGGACCGTGTAGAGAATCTAAAACTGCATAAGAATCGTATAGACGAAAATTGGCGTTCACGTGCTCGTTTTTGCGGGAAAAATTAAAAAAGCTCTCAAAGTTCGAGATAAAAAAAAAAAAAACCGTCCACCAGGTAGCCAACGGTAAACGGTACAAGTATCGTACGGGCGAAAACGAGCGTTACCGTGCTCGTTTTCGAGTTATTGACGAAAAACAGCCTGGAGCGATCGGTCCGGCGGTCGACGCGCGAAACTTTCTAAGTCCGCTCTGCTCCGAATCATCGCTCCGGCGTCAAAAATCGTCGTAGGACAAAAAATCGCCACCCTATCTTGCAGGAAAAAATCCGGGGAACACGATGGCGTCGTCAAAAGTGCAGGTCGTCGAGCTCGTTTTCGAGAAAAAAAAAAAAAAATTCTCAAAATTCGACAAAAAAATAAAACGATCAGTGGACCGTGTAGAGAATCTAAAACTGCATAAGAATCGTATAGACGAAAATTGGCGTTCACGTCCTCGTTTTTGTGGAAAAAATTAAAAAAGCTCTCAAACTTCGAGGTAAAAAAAACAAAAACCATCCACCAGGTAGCCAACGGAAAACGGTACAAGTATCGTACGGGCGAAAACGAGCGTTACCGTGCTCGTTTTCGAGTTATTGACGAAAAACAGCCTGGAGCGATCGGTCCGGCGGTCGACGCGCGAAAGTTTCTAAGTCCGCTCTGCTCCGAAACACCGCTCCGGCGTCAAAAATCGTCGTAGGACAAAAAATCGACACGCTATCTTGCAGGAAAAAATCCGGGGAACACGATGGCGTCGTCAGAAGTGCAGGTCGTCGAGCTCGTTTTCGAGAAAAAAAAAAAACAATTCTCAAAATTCGACAAAAAAATAAAACGATCAGTGGACCGTGTAGAGAATATAAAACTGCATAAGAATCGTATAGACGAAAATTGGCGTTCACGTGCTCGTTTTTGAGAAAAAAGTTAAAAAAGCTCTCAAAATTCGAGATAAAAAAAAAACAAACCATCTGCCAGGTAGCCAACGGTAAACGGTACAAGTATCGTACGGGCGAAAACGAGCGTTACCGTGCTCGTTTTCGAGTTATTGACGAAAAACAGCCTGGAGCGATCGGTCCGGCGGTCGACGCGCGAAAGTTTCTAAGTCCGCTCTGCTCCGAATCATCGCTCCGGCGTCAAAAATCGTCGTAGGACAAAAAATCGCAACCCTGTCTTGCAGGAAAAAATCCGGGGAACACGATGGCGTCGTCAAAAGTGCAGGTCGTCGAGCTCGTTTTCGAGAAAAAAAAAAAAAAATTCTCAAAATTCGACAAAAAAATAAAACGATCAGTGGACCGTGTAGAGAATATAAAACTGCATAAGAATCGTATAGACGAAAATTGGCGTTCACGTGCTCGTTTTTGAGAAAAAAGTTAAAAAAGCTCTCAAAATTCGAGATAAAAAAAAAACAAACCATCTGCCAGGTAGCCAACGGTAAACGGTACAAGTATCGTACGGGCGAAAACGAGCGTTACCGTGCTCGTTTTCGAGTTATTGACGAAAAACAGCCTGGAGCGATCGGTCCGGCGGTCGACGCGCGAAAGTTTCTAAGTCCGCTCTGCTCCGAATCATCGCTCCGGCGTCAAAAATCATCGTAGGACAAAAAATCGCCACCCTATCTTGCAGGAAAAAATCCGGGGAACACGATGGCGTCGTCAAAAGTGCAGGTCGACGAGCTCGTTTTCGAGAAAAAAAAAAAAAAATTCTCAAAATTCGACAAAAAAATAAAACGATCATTGGACCGTGTAGAGAATCTAAAACTGCATAAGAATCGTATAGACCAAAATTGGCCTTAACGTGCTGGTTTTCGAGTTATTGACGATAAGCCGGTATATATATGTCCGAGATAAAAAAAAAGATAGGGACAGTGGGAATCTCCTATACTATCACGGGCGTGTATTCTCCTACTAGTTTGATGGTTGTTGTTGCATAAACCAGCGACTGTTTGGCCCGCCGTTTAACCGCGCGGTTTAAAATTGCAACACAATGTTGGTGTCGCTCCGGGGTGAAAAAATGGAAAAACGACATACTTTACGCATAGGGGCGGCTGATCTTAACATATTTTGTCAATGTCATCTTCCCAGTGACCCTAGGAAGGAGTTTGCCGTTGCACGTTTTCCTATTAAAAAGTAATTAGTGTACAAAAATTTTCGTGAAGCAAAAAACAAGAATATGAAAGTACGTTCCATGAGCATTACGGTGAATAAAACAGAAATTAAAAATTCCCGAGGGGTTGAACAGCATCATATTGAATTCGTTTTGCTGACTGGGGTCTGCGCCCCCCAGACCCCCGCTACACTAGCCCAGACCAAACCCACTTTGTAATAGTGGTATCATATTAAATTGAACAGCATCGTACTTAATTCGTTTTGCTGAATGGGGGGCTGCGCCCCCCAAACCCCCGCTACACTAGCCCAGACCTAACCCATTTTGTAATAGCGGTATCAAATTAAATTGAACAGTATCGTACTAAATTCGTTTTGCTGACTGGGGGGCTGCGCCCCCCAGACCCCCGCAACACTAGCCCGGACCTAACCCACTTTGTAATAGCGGTATCATATTAAATTGAACAGCATCGTACTAAATTCGTTTTGCTGAATGGGGGGCTGCGCCCCCCAAACCCCCGCTACACTAGCCCAGACCTAACCCATTTTGTAATAGCGGTATCAAATTAAATTGAACAGCATCATATTGAATTCGTTTTGCTGACTGGGGTCTGCGCCCCCCAGACCCCCGCTACAATAGCCCAGACCTAACCCACTTTGTAATAGTGGTATCATATTAAATTGAACAGCATCGTACTTAATTCGTTTTGCTGAATGGGGGGCTGCGCCCCCCAAACCCCCGCTACACTAGCCCAGACCTAACCCATTTTGTAATAGCGGTATCAAATTAAATTGAACAGCATCGTACTAAATTCGTTTTGCTGACAGGGGTCTGCGCCCCCCAGACCCCCGCTACACTAGCCCAGACCTAACCCCCTTTGTAATAGCGGTATCATATTAAATTGAACAGCATCATATTGAATTCGTTTTGCTGACTGGGGTCTGCGCGCCCCAGACCCCCGCAACACTAGCCCGGACCTAACCCACTTTGTAATAGCGGTATCATATTAAATTGAACAGCATCGTACTAAATTCGTTTTGCTGAATGGGGGGCTGCGCCCCCCAAACCCCCGCTACACTAGCCCAGACCTAACCCATTTTGTAATAGCGGTATCAAATTAAATTGAACAGTATCGTACTAAATTCGTTTTGCTGACTGGGGGGCTGCGCCCCCCAGACCCCCGCAACACTAGCCCGGACCTAACCCACTTTGTAATAGTGGTATCATATTAAATTGAACAGCATCGTACATAATTCGTTTTGCTGAATGGGGGGCTGCGCCCCCCAAACCCCCGCTACACTAGCCCAGACCTAACCCATTTTGTAATAGCTGTATCAAATTAAATTGAACAGCATCATATTGAATTCGTTTTGCTGACAGGGGTCTGCGCCCCCCAGACCCCCGCTACACTAGCCCAGACCTAACCCACTTTGTAATAGTGGTATCATATTAAATTGAACAGCATCGTACATAATTCGTTTTGCTGAATGGGGGGCTGCGCCCCCCAAACCCCCGCTACACTAGCCCAGACCTAACCCATTTTGTAATAGCGGTATCAAATTAAATTGAACAGCATCGTACTAAATTCGTTTTGCTGACAGGGGTCTGCGCCCCCCAAACCCCCGCTACACTAGCCCAGACCTAACCCATTTTGTAATAGCGGTATCAAATTAAATTGAACAGCATCATATTGAATTCGTTTTGCTGACTGGGGTCTGCGCCCCCCAAACCCCCGCTACACCAGCCCAGACCTAACCCATTTTGTAATAGCGGTACCAAATTAAATTGAGCAGCATCATATTGAATTCGTTTTGCTGACAGGGGTCTGCGCCCCCCAGACCCCCGCTACACTAGCCCAGACCTAACCCCCTTTGTAATAGCGGTATCATATTAAATTGAACAGCATCATATTGAATTCGTTTTGCTGACTGGGGTCTGCGCGCCCCAAACCACCGCAACACTGGCCCAGACCTAGCCCATTTTGTAATGACTGTATTGGAACTGCGTTAGGGCTAGTTTAGAATTGGTTAGGTGAAGTAATGCGGAGAGCAGTTTCGCCTGCGTCCCGGGATGCTTGTTGGCATGAGTGGTGTCTGAATGAGTAAAGACGGATGAGACACTTGTGGGGTATGGTGAGTCAGATTCTCAAACTACCCATATATTCTTCTGAGGCATGGGTGCCTATCCAAGGATCTCCTTCGGTATCTAAAACAGAAATAAAAAAAAAAAAAAAAAAAAAAAAAAAAATGAATATGGACTGTGTTAGGACTGAATTGGATAAGGTCTGGGTTACGTCTCGGTTAGGTCTGAGTTAGGACTGGTTTAAGACTGGGTTAGGACTGGGTTAGGACTGGGTTAGGACTGGGTTAGGTCTGGGTTAGGACTGGGTTAGGTCTGGGTTAGGTCTGGGTTAGGACTGGGTTAGGTCTGGGTTAGGACTGGGTTAGGACTGGGTTAGGTCTGGGTTAGGTCTGGGTTAGGTCTGGGTTAGGACTGGGTTAGGACTGGGTTAGGTCTGGGTTAGGTCTGGGTTAGGTCTGGGTTAGGACTGGGTTAGGACTGGGTTAGGTCTGGGTTAGGTCTGGGTTAGGTCTGGGTTAGGTCTGGGTTAGGTCTGGGTTAGGTCTGGGTTAGGTCTGGGTTAGGACTGGGTTAGGACTGGGTTAGGTCTGGGTTAGGCCTGGGTTAGGTCTGGGTTAGGACTGGGTTAGGACTGGGTTAGGTCTGGGTTAGGACTGGGTTAGGTCTGGGTTAGGACGGGGTTAGGTCTGGGTTAGGTCTGGGTTAGGACTGGGATAGGTCTGGGTTAGGTCTGGGTTACGACTGGGTTAGGTCTGGGTTACGACTGGGTTAGGTCTGGGTTACGACTGGGTTAGGTCTGGGTTACGACTGGGTTAGGTCTGGGTTACGACTGGGTTAGGATTGGGTTAGGTCTGGTTTAGGACTGGGTTAGGTCTAGGTTAGGACTGGGTTAGGTCTGGGTTAGGTCTGGGTTAGGACTGGGTTAGGTCTGGGTTAGGACTGGGTTAGTACTGGGTTAGGACTGGGTTAGGTCTGGGTTAGGTCTGGGTTATTTCTGGGTTAGGTCTGGGTTAGGTCTGGGTTAGGTCTGGGTTAGGGCTGGGTTAGGTCTGGGTTAGGTCTGGGTCAGGTCTGGGGTATTTCTGGGTTAGGACTGGGTTAGGTCTGGGTTAGGTCTGGGTTATTTCTGGGTTAGGTCTGGGTTAGGTCTGGGTTAGGTCTGGGTTAGGTCTGGGTTAGGTCTGGGTTAGGTCTGGGTTAGGACTGGGTTAGTACTGGGTTAGGACTGGGTTAGGTCTGGGTTAGGTCTGGGTTATTTCTGGGTTAGGTCTGGGTTAGGGCTGGGTTAGGTCTGGGTTAGGTCTGGGTCAGGTCTGGGGTATTTCTGGGTTAGGACTGGGTTAGGTCTGGGTTAGGTCTGGGTTAGGACTGGGTTAGGTCTGGGTTAGGACTGGGTTAGGACTGGGTTAGGTCTGGGTTAGGTCTGGGTTAGGTTTGGGTTAGGACTGGGTAGGTTCTGGGTTAGGACTTGGTTAGGACTGGGTTAGGACTGTGTTAGGACTGGGTTAGGTCTGGGTTAGGTCTGGGTTAGGACTGGGTTAGGTCTGGGTTAGGACTGGGTTAGGTCTGGGTTAGGTCTGGGTTCGGTCTGGGTTAGGTCTGGGTTAGGTCTGGGTCAGGACTGGGTTAGGACTGGGTTAGGTCTGGGTTAGGACTGGGTTAGGACTGGGTTAGGTCTGGGTTAGGACTGGGTTAGGACTGGGTTAGGTCTGGGTTAGGACTGGGTTAGGACTGGGTTAGGTCTGGGTTAGGTCTGGGTTAGGACTGGGTTAGGTCTGGGTTAGGACTGGGTTAGGTCTGGGTTAGTACTGGATTTGGTTAGGTCTGTGTTAGGTCTGGGTTAGGACTGGGTTAGGACTGGGTTAGGTCTGGGTTAGGACTGGGTTAGGACTGGGTTAGGACTGGGTTAGGTCTGGGTTAGGTCTGGGTTATTTCTGGGTTAGGTCTGGGTTAGGTCTGGGTTAGGTCTGGGTTAGGTCTGGGTTAGGTCTGGGTTAGGACTGGGTTAGGACTGGGTTAGGTCTGGGTTAGGACTGGGTTAGGACTGGGTTAGGTCTGGGTTAGGACTGGGTTAGGTCTGGGTTAGGTCTGGGTTCGGTCTGGGTTAGGACTGGGTTAGGTCTGGGTTAGGTCTGGGTTAGGTCTGGGTTAGGTCTGGGTTAGGTCTGGGTTAGGACTGGGTTAGGACTGGGTTAGGTCTGGGTTAGGTCTGGGTTAGGACTGGGTTAGGTCTGGGTTAGTACTGGATTTGGTTAGGTCTGGGTTAGGTCTGGGATAGGACTGGGTTAGGACTGGGTTATGTCTGGGTTAGGACTGGGTTAGGTCTGGGTTAGGTTTGGGTTAGGACTGGGTAGGTTCTGGGTTAGGACTTGGTTAGGACTGGGTTAGGACTGTGTTAGGACTGGGTTAGGTCTGGGTTAGGTCTGGGTTAGGACTGGGTTAGGTCTGGGTTAGGACTGGGTTAGGTCTGGGTTAGGTCTGGGTTCGGTCTGGGTTAGGTCTGGGTTAGGTCTGGGTTAGGACTGGGTTAGGACTGGGTTAGGTCTGGGTTAGGACTGGGTTAGGACTGGGTTAGGTCTGGGTTAGGACTGGGTTAGGACTGGGTTAGGTCTGGGTTAGGACTGGGTTAGGACTGGGTTAGGTCTGGGTTAGGTCTGGGTTAGGACTGGGTTAGGTCTGGGTTAGGTCTGGGTTCGGTCTGGGTTAGGTCTGGGTTAGGTCTGGGTTAGGACTGGGTTAGGACTGGGTTAGGTCTGGGTTAGGACTGGGTTAGGACTGGGTTAGGTCTGGGTTAGGACTGGGTTAGGACTGGGTTAGGTCTGGGTTAGGACTGGGTTAGGACTGGGTTAGGTCTGGGTTAGGTCTGGGTTAGGACTGGGTTAGGTCTGGGTTAGGACTGGGTTAGGTCTGGGTTAGTACTGGATTTGGTTAGGTCTGGGTTGGGTCTGGGTTAGGTCTGGGTTAGGACTGGGTTAGGACTGGGTTAGGTCTGGGTTAGGACTGGGTTAGGACTGGGTTAGGACTGGGTTAGGTCTGGGTTAGGTCTGGGTTATTTCTGGGTTAGGTCTGGGTTAGGTCTGGGTTAGGTCTGGGTTAGGTCTGGGTTAGGTCTGGGTTAGGTCTGGGTTAGGACTGGGTTAGGACTGGGTTAGGTCTGGGTTAGGACTGGGTTAGGACTGGGTTAGGTCTGGGTTAGGACTGGGTTAGGTCTGGGTTAGGACTGGGTTAGGTCTGGGTTAGTACTGGATTTGGTTAGGTCTGGGTTGGGTCTGGGTTAGGTCTGGGTTAGGACTGGGTTAGGACTGGGTTAGGTCTGGGTTAGGACTGGGTTAGGACTGGGTTAGGACTGGGTTAGGTCTGGGTTAGGTCTGGGTTATTTCTGGGTTAGGTCTGGGTTAGGTCTGGGTTAGGTCTGGGTTAGGACTGGGTTAGGTCTGGGATAGGTCTGGGTTAGGTCTGGGTTAGGACTGGGTTAGGACTGGGTTAGGTCTGGGTTAGGACTGGGTTAGGTCTGGGTTAGTACTGGATTTGGTTAGGTCTGGGTTAGGTCTGGGTTAGGTCTGGGTTAGGTCTGGGTTAGGACTGGGTTAGGACTGGGTTAGGTCTGGGTTAGGACTGGGTTAGGACTGGGTTAGGACTGGGTTAGGTCTGGGTTAGGTCTGGGTTATTTCTGGGTTAGGTCTGGGTTAGGTCTGGGTTAGGTCTGGGTTAGGTCTGGGTTAGGTCTGGGTTAGGTCTGGGTTAGGACTGGGTTAGGACTGGGTTAGGTCTGGGTTAGGTCTGGGTTAGGACTGGGTTAGGTCTGGGTTAGGACTGGGTTAGGTCTGGGTTAGGTCTGGGTTCGGTCTGGGTTAGGACTGGGTTAGGTCTGGGTTAGGTCTGGGTTAGGTCTGGGTTAGGTCTGGGTTAGGTCTGGGTTAGGTCTGGGTTAGGACTGGGTTAGGACTGGGTTAGGTCTGGGTTAGGTCTGGGTTAGGACTGGGTTAGGTCTGGGTTAGTACTGGATTTGGTTAGGTCTGGGTTAGGTCTGGGTTAGGTCTGGGTTAGGACTGGGTTAGGACTGGGTTAGGTCTGGGTTAGGACTGGGTTAGGACTGGGTTAGGACTGGGTTAGGTCTGGGTTAGGTCTGGGTTATTTCTGGGTTAGGTCTGGGTTAGGTCTGGGTTAGGTCTGGGTTAGGTCTGGGTTAGGTCTGGGTTAGGACTGGGTTAGGTCTGGGTTAGGTCTGGGTTCGGTCTGGGTTAGGTCTGGGTTAGGTCTGGGTTAGGTCTGAGTTAGGTCTGGGTTAGGACTGGGTTAGGACTGGGTTAGGTCTGGGTTAGGACTGGGTTAGGACTGGGTTAGGTCTGGGTTGGTACTGGATTTGGTTTGGTCGGGCTTCGGTTGAGACTAGATTCGAGTAGAACTAAGTTTGCGACTGATCGGTCCGGCACTCGTGGCTAGGTTTGCGACTGATCGGTCCGGCACTCGTGGCTAGGTTTGCGACTGATCGGTCCGGCACTCGTGGCTAGGTTTGCGACTGATCGGTCCGGCACTCGTGGCTA
>NC_135147.1:942500-960000 GCF_051014445.1 Colletes latitarsis
GACCCCCTGGCCCTTCCTTCTCAGCTCCTCTCTCGAGTTGCCGGAAATCACGACCAGGACGTCGTCCGCATAGGCAACCGGTTCACATTCCAGCTCGTCGGATGTGAGAACCGCCAGCAGGTCATCGAAAATTAGGTTCCAAAAACTTGGACCCAATATCGAGCCCTGCGGGCAGCCTCTGGTAACGGGTTTCCGGACTGCGTCTTGTTTCCCCACGATCTGTACTGCCCTCTCCGAGAAGTAACTTTCCACTAGCCTGTATAGGTTTCGTGGGCAGTCCCTTCTCTTGAGTTCGTACAGGACATTTGGCCACCATACGTTATCGAAAGCGCCCGAAATATCGAACGCTATCGCAATCACGTATTTCGCCTCCGCGAATTCCCTCTCCCTAAGAATACTACGAAATTTAACGATCGCCTCCTCCGTCGACCGTCCAGGTTTAAACCCGTATTGTCGGTCGGAGGTTAGGTCATGATCGAGGAAAATACTCGCGAGTCTGTTCGCCATCAGTCGTTCGAGCAGCTTCCCTACCATTGAAAGCAGGCAAACTGGCCGATACGACTTCGGGTTACTCCTATCCTTGTCCGGACCCTTGGGTATTGTAATGATGGTACCCACCTTCCAACGAGCTGGGAATACTCCCCATTCGAGACATCCGTTACAGAGCCTGAGGAGCTCCTCGTGGAGACATCCCCAGGATTTCTGGATAACTTCCACCTCGATCCTGTCCGGCCCCGGACATTTACCTTTTCTGAGGCGCGTTACAGCGGCACTCAGGTCTTCCCACTGGAATGGGGGGCTGTCCTCCGTTGTTGGCTGGATTCGGACTTCCAGGCGTGTCCTTGCTTGTTCTGGGGTGTCTGTCTCCGTGTCGTCCTCCGGGACGAGCGCCGTCAACATCGCTTCCGCGGTTGATCTCCACGAGGTCGTATGACCCCCGTGTGGCAGTTTGATCGAGGAAGTGGCTTCCTCCCTCCTGAGTTTCCCCAGGGATGTTTTCGTTGCGACACCCCAGACTTCCTGGTTCCCTTGGCTGGTGACGAACTGGCGCCATGAGCGATTCTTCTCGCTCGTCACCTTTTTTTTATAGGTTCTCCTGAACCGTCGGTATTCCTGTTTAAGTATCTCCCTCGTCGGGGGATCGTGTGTCCCCTGATACAGTCTTCTTGCTCTGTAGGTTGCTCTCTTCATCCTTGTTAGTTCCTCTGTCCACCACGGTACAGATTTCTGGTGCCATTTCTTTTTGGGCATTGCCGCTTCGCAGGCGGTCAATATTGCCCGCTCCATGGTTTCCGCCATTGCCTCGACGTCCTGCCGACTGTTTAGGTCGGCATTCGTCAAGGAGCGCTTCTCCTGGATGAGTGTCCTCTGGAGCTTGTTCCAGTCGGCCTTCCTGGTGTTGTAC
This sequence comes from Colletes latitarsis, assembly GCF_051014445.1. Classification (NCBI taxonomy): domain Eukaryota; kingdom Metazoa; phylum Arthropoda; class Insecta; order Hymenoptera; family Colletidae; genus Colletes; species Colletes latitarsis. The sequence goes on from NC_135147.1 coordinate 943,906, forward strand.
CGTGGTTGTAGGGGCGGCGGCTGTCCTCTTCGCGTGCCGAGGTTCAGGCGCGTCTCCAGGATTCTATGATCGCTGGAGGTTCCGTCCTCGTACACTTTCCAGCCGTGTACGAGCGGTATAGCTTCCCAGGTCGCGAGAGTGACGTCGATGTTCGACGATCCTCGCGTATTCTCAAACGTGGTGGGATGTCCCGCCTCGTTTAGTACCAACAAGTTATGTCTGATGAGTAATTCCTCTAGTAGTTCCCCACGTTCGTCGGTGACTCTACTGTTCCATACATGTGACTTCGCGTTCGCGTCCGCGCCTATTATAATTCTATTCCCCCTTAGCCTTGTTAGTACTGTGTCGAGGTGGGCTAGCCCGAGTTCAATATTTTCCGACGGCGGAAAGTATTGACTCACTACGTACAGTTCCGTGCTACCGTCGAAGAGCTGAACACAAACGCAATGCGTTGTGCACAAGTCTGCGATTTTGAGCACGGAAAACTTTCTATTCCTCACGCATACGGCCGCGAGCGGCGGTTCGTCTGCGTGGTTGTGAAAAACTATCGTAGCGCCCGTCCCGAAACCTGGGATAACTCTCTTGAAACTATACGGTTCCTGCATAAGCAGGATATCCGCATTGGTTTCTTCCATTTGTTGCCTGACCTCGTGTGGCACGACTTTTGATCGCTGCATGTTGAGCTGCAGGATCGTGAGTCCTCGTCCTTCTGTAGAAGCGTTATTATACATATCTGGTTCTACCTACGGCCCGCTGGACTGCCCTCTCATAACCTGGGCACGACGCGCTGGAAGCGGCGTGGTCTCCCTTTTTACCAGCCCGTTTGCAGTTCACGCAGACTGCGGGCTGGCTCCTCTTTGGACACGCCTTCGCGCTGTGTCCAATGTGTGCGCAGTGGCCGCACACGTCCTCCTTCTGACGGCAGTGCTTGGCGATGTGGCCGAATCCCTGGCACTTGAAGCACCTGCTTACGGCGAGGAAATCTCGCACTTTGCAGGCGTTCCAGCCCAAGAAGACCTTGTGCGCCTCGAGCATCTTCGTCCTGAGCTTCGGGGAGACCTCGACCACCCAGTTGGTCTCTTCGCTGTCCTTCCTCCCTGTCCGGAAGCAGAAGGTCACTTCCTTCTCTTCCTCTTCTCCGAACACGTTCGGATTCTGCCTCCTTAGGCACGTGGCGATCTCCTTCTCGGTCATGGCTCGTGGAACATCGAAGATGGTCATCTTCGGCTTCCTCGTGACCGGCGTTTTGACCGTAAGCCCGGCCTGCTTTAGTTTAGCACTCTCGGTGAGTGCTTTGAGTCCCTCGGCGGTAGCGGTTTCCACGGCAATGCCATTGCCGTGGATCTTCCTTACGGCCTTCACTTGTAGCCCCCTCTTCCGGGGGTTGACCAGAGTGAATACTGCCTCCCTGGCTTCTTCGCTGGTCCGGATTTCCCCGTCCTTCTGATCGGGGAAAATCATCGCCACGTTCCTTGGCGGTCCAAGCGCCGGCGGGGCTGTTCGCGGCGACGGTGTCGCTCCCATCTTGAGCTTCTCCGCGTAGGAGAGAGCTCTAGGTGCCTCCACCTTCTTCACTGCACGCTCCAGGCACTTTGTTGCTTGGAGCGATTTCTCAACCGCTCCAGTGAGCACTGCCTCAGACGACTTCGTCTGCGACCTTGCCTGCTGCAACCTCCCTTCCAGGAAGCTATTCTCCTCCGTGAGCTCTTGGACCACCCCGCGCATCTCTTTGAAGAGGCGCATGATGACCATGGCCTGGTCCTTATTGATCTTTTTAAGAGGATCCATGCAGTATGCAAGCATGCGATCCTCGAAGTAGATAGGGACATGTAGTGTGTAGCCGTTATTCTGTCCAAGCGCGTTGCCACTTGGGGACTTTGCTGTACCTCAGACCGAAGGTCTATACCAGCAACTACATTTTGCCTGATGTTCGGGCATCTACTTTTCACGCGTCGTTATGCGTTTGGAGGCTAACGACGTCGAAACCTGCTGCCACCTCGAGTCCAACCCAATCCAGGAACGCTTGCCGAAGCAAGCGGGGCTTGTATCCCGGCCCGAGGAGGTCATTGCCGAAGCACATGACCTAGCATCCGTTCGAGTACATTTTCAAGCATGGTTATTGGAGAGAATCCGCAGACTTCTCTCGTTCTGTTACGTAGCGTAATGCGTTCAATGGCGGTTTTGGTTTCGCCCTGCTTTCGTAAGTAGTACCGAGCGCGTATATGTCCGGAACTCCCTGTATAGGTCTTGTTTTACAAGATCGGCTTCGGTCACCGGCCACGGGTGGCCAGCTTCTTCAGCCGCTTGTCTCAGGAGTTCTCGCGCGTCTCGGTACCTCCGGCACTCGAATAGGACGTGGTCTGGTGTTTCCACTTGGCCACAGTCGCAATTCTCGTGCGGTACTAAAGCAAATTCCTTGAGCTTGGCTCGGAAATCTCCGTGCCCGCTTAGGAATTGTACTACGTAGTGATCCAAGATCACCCAGCTTGCATTGAGACGGTCAGATACATCAGAGAAGTAGCGGTAGGTGACCCTACCTTTCTCCGATGACGACCATCTCGTTTGCCACATATTGAGAAGTTCCGCTCGCACCAAGGCTTTCGCCTGAGCAGCGGTTACTTCTCCAGCCGCCAAATCGGCTCGACTTATTCGACAATTTCCGACTTCGATATTGATTTGTCTTCTAATCTGGTATGCACACGCACGCTCCACTAACACCAAGTCTATCGGCATCGTCCCGGCGATCACAGTGATCGCGTCGGTAGATACCGTGCGATAGGCCTTGGTGACGGCGAGCAAAACATGTCTCTGCGCCCTGGCAAGTTTAGTTCTTGTCACAGAGGTGAGCATGTCTACCCATCCGGCGGCGGCGTATGTCGTGATCGGGACGAAGAGACCTTTGTACAAAGTACGCATGGTTCTGTGTCCCAATCCCCAGTTTGATCGAGCAAGTCTTGCTAGCGTATAAAACGTTCGCATGACTTTGGCATTCAAGTATTCGACGTGGGATCTTACTCCCATTCGCGCATCGATGTGAACACCCAAGTACCTTATGGTTTGCTTGAGTGCCACACTTCTCCCGTTTATCCTTATCACAGGAGGTCGTTCTCTATCCAGATTTCCCTTCAAGAGAATCATCTCGGTCTTAGTCGCGGATAGTGTAAGTTTCTGCGTGGCGCACCACTCAGAAATTGTATCCGCGACTCTTTGCCCTCTTTGCTGCAACTGATTCCTCGAGTTTCCGTAGAATACCACGAGTAAGTCGTCAGCGTAGGCTATTGGCTCGCAGGCCAGGTGTTCGTTTGATAGGAGCTGTAGAACTTCGTCAAAGACTAGGTTCCAACAGCTCGGACCGAGTATCGACCCCTGCGGGCAGCCCTTGGTGACTTGCTTACGCACATTACCGTGTTTGGAAACTATTGTAACCATACGGTCAGCGAAGTAGTCGACCATGAGTCGATAAAGATTTCGGGGACATCCCCGGCGTTTCAGCTTCTGAAGTATGCTTGGCCACCAAACATTATCAAAAGCTCCGGCGATGTCGAAGGAGAGACCCATCACATATCGTTCCTCTCGCTGGGATATCAATTCCCTGAGCTTCACCACGGCGTCCTCCGTGGATCGTCCAGGCCTGAATCCATATTGCCGATCGGAACTATGTTCTGGGTTTAGGAATATGTTACTCATTCGGTTAAGCATTAGTCTCTCTAATACTTTGCCTAAGATGGAAAGTAGGCATATCGGTCTATACGACTTGACATCCGTTGGTGGTTTATCGGGCCCTTTCAAGATTGCTCTGATCGAGCCGATTTTCCACCTAACGGGGAAGACCCCGTGCGCTAGACACCCGTTGTAGAGTCGAAGTAGAGCACTATGGATGGATCCATAAGCACATTTAACTACCTCGGCCTCTATACGGTCCAGCCCAGGGCATTTGCCTCGCTTTAAGCGCGATACTGCAGCTCCGAGCTCATTCCTCGTGAAGACTGGACAGTCTTCAGTCGGCGGATCGGTTGCAGCATCAGCTCTGGTGTTTGCTTGCTCCGGCGTTTCATCCGTGGACGAGTCGTCCGGGATTAGCGCCTGTAGGAGCTGCGAGGCAGTCGATTCCCAGTCAGTCGTATATCCTTCCGGCGTTCGAATGTTTGAGACCGCAGTCTCAACACAGAGTTTCTTTTGGGCGATCTTGTAAACAAGTCCCCATGGCTCTTTATTCCCCTGCTCCGTCACAAAGTTCTGCCAGCTTTGTGCTTTCGCAGCGCGCACTGCGGCTGTGTAGGCGAGTCTAGATGTTCGATACTCAGCCTGCTTTGCCGCTCTCTCCTCCGAGTTCCTCTCGCGCTGAAAGGCTCGTCTAAGTCGATAGACTCGCGCTTTCATTCTCGTCAAATTTTCCGTCCACCATGGGACGGACTTTGAATGCCACTTCTTGGGGCGCATTGAGGCATTGCACGCATCGATGATCGATTTCTCGACCTCTTGTGCTAGGTGTTCGACTTCCCTGCGGCAACCAGTGCCGAGGGGTAATTGCCTCGCGCCCTCAAGAAGAACTTGATCAAATCGCTCCCAGTTCGCATGCAACGTGCGGAATCGAGGCTGTGGGCTTCGATTCTCATTCACGTCCGTGAACTGTAAGACAAAATCAATGAGTCGGTGGTCACTGGAGGTCCAATCCTCGTGAACCGTCCAGTTTCGCACAATTGTCGCCATGTCTGGAGTCGATAATGTGACATCGATCCATGACTCACCGGCAGGGCTGGAGTATGTAGGGATACTCCCAGCCTCGTTCAAAATCGTCAAGTCGTGTAATGCGATAAACTCTTCGAGTTTCTCGCCTCGCGTGTCCGGTCGAACGCTTTCTCCCCCCCAAAGGTGGGATTTGGCATTGACGTCCGCGGCTATCACGACTCGACGGTGTTGGAGAGCATCGAGTGTCCTCTCCAAGCGTGCCAGACTTGGTTCAATGTCTTCCGAGCATTGAAAGTACTGGCTAACGAGGTAGAAACTACCGAAGGGTCCGCTAATGCAAACGCAGGAGGTGTGAGTATCACACAGCTGTGTGATTTTTACCACCGAGATGTCCGGGTTTCTGACCACTATTGCGGCCATAGCCCGTTCATTCTCGGCGATCACCTTCGCCGTGAGCCCAAAGCCTGGAATCTGTCCCTGAAATTGGTAAGGTTCCTGCATGAGCAACACGTCGATCTCCTTTGCGTGCATTAGCTCGCTCACCTCACCATGAACAATTAGCGCACGCCGCATATTATGCTGCGCGATGCGCAATTGCCTTAGAGGATTCTCCGGGTCGTGTCTATCCATAATTCGTTCGAGATACTGCAAGGTCGAGTGCTGCCTGATAGGCAGGGCAGTTCTTGTCTCGCGACTTATGGTCGTGCTTCTTGCCTCTTGCCTTACAGTTCGAGCAAGTTGGGGACTTACTCTTCGCTGTACAAGAGGCAATGGTATGCCCTTCTTCGGAGCAGTGACCGCAAACCTCGTTCTGCGCTTTACAATGTTTGGCCATGTGGCCAAACATTTGACACTTGAAGCATCGTGTAACAGAGACATAGTCCTGCACTCTGCATGCGGACCAGCCCAGGTACACTCTGCCCATGCTCTTCAGCCGCTGGCGAACCTGCGGACTGACTTCCATGACCCAGTTGGCAGTGTCCTTTTCCTTCGGGCCGGTTGCAAACCGGACCTTCAGGTTGGACGACACATCCCCCTGGGTCATATCGCTGAGGTTTTGCTTCCAGATGCTGGAAGAAACCTCCTCTTTCCTCATCGACTTGGGAACGTCGTACACTATAAGTGTAGGGTTCCTCAGAGTCGGTAGAGTAGCTGAAAGTCCTACTTCTTTCAGCTTCGCGCAGTTGACGAAGGCCTTCAGATCCTCCTTGCGCTCGGTCTCGACGGCTATGCCACCGGAGTGGATGCGTCGGACAGACCTAACGCGGATCTTGGCTTTCGCCGGCTTAACCAGTGACAGAACAGTTTGTTTGGTGACTTCACTGTTCTGTCCTTTCCCTTTCTGCGGGAAAATACGCACCACATGTCGTGGTGGTTTAACCGCTTCCGGGGAAACTCGATTGGCGTCGACCTTTACCGCTTGCGCGTAGGTCGTCGCCGCACGAACTGGTGCGGGTTTCGCAGTCGGACGGGAACCCGTCGTCTGTGAAACCGTCGGGGCAACCCTCTCCGCGATCCTCTGGGAGGCTCTCACCTCTTGCCGGATCGCCGCGAGCTGTCCTTTTAAGAAGGAGTTCTGGATAAGAACTTCCTGGACTAGCTCGTAGAGAGCTGCCGCGTTGCCAACGATCAAGGCTCCGGTTTCCTTGCTGAGCCTGGATTCTTTTCCAAGACAGCTGGTCCGGATACCCTTGAACAGTTTCGAGGCCTCTCCACTAATTTTGTCGAGAGGCCTGTTCGAAGGACCAGGTGTCGCCTCCGCCGACACCTTTCCTGGCATATTCTCGCCGCTTTTCCGGGCTTTCTCTGCCCTCTGCGGCTGCTCCTTCTTGACGACGGTTATCCAACCGTCGTCGTCGACTTTATGGCCCTTTCCTCCGTCCGGGGACGTGGCGTTGCCAGCTGAAGTTGCCTTCGGCTTTTTAGCTTCCGGCTTCTTCGGTGGATTTGTGCGGGGTGGTGTCCCCGGTCCATCCTTCTTGATATCCTTGATCGGCACAGGGGATATCGTTCCTGCCGGCTTAGGTGGTGAAGCCGTCTTCCGCGTCGAGGGTCTGGTGCAGGGGGGCGTTTTAGCGCCCTTACCCACTTCAACCGCCTTCGCGTTCTCTTTCTTCTGGGGTGGTGAGACCACCCCAGCTTTCTTACTCACCGTTGTTGTCCTACCGGGAGCAACAACAACGGTCTCCTTTCCTCCCTTTTCCCCCTTGCGGGGTACTAAGGCGTCTATTTTTGTGATTTTGACTTTGGGATCCATATTTGCTTGGATTTTGTTTCGTCCCGGCGTGTGTCCCGGCCTCCATGGACCCTCAAATGGAACCCGGCTCCGCCTGGGTTAGGACTTGCACCCGGGATATAGTCCGCGAACAAAGGCCGACCGGGCTTTCCCCGGACTCCTAGGTCCACTTCCTCGCCCAATAGAACCCACGAATGGTGTTCCGAGCCGATTGACTAGGCACAGGGCTGCTTTTCTCGCCTAGCCGCCTGTCTAGACGAAGCAGAGGCCAAAGGTACGTGTTGGGCAGCTACACTCCCGCAGGAGAGAGGGCCCTCAGATCCCAGGATCCTCCTTTCCGCCGACACAGGTCGCCACGCACGGCAAACACGTGGGGAACAAACCTCAAGCAGATGTTCCCTCTGCTTCGCTACGCCCGGTTTCTGCTCCCTGTTTTGCAGGGAACCCGCTGCGTAACTAGGACATGACCTCGGGCATCATGTCCCTGTAGCATTAGCTCCAAAACGTGGGACTCGTCCTTAGCACGACTAGTAGAACTCACTTTGCCATCATCAACTATGCTCTTGACGCTTCAGCGTCCTTTTGCCATCGCCAACGACGGGAGCTGCTGTCAGCAGCGCGACGACGGTCTTACATGTATAAATACATGTTGTCTTTCGTCGTTGGCGTACCTTTCAGTGTTTTCGTCATACGCTGCATATCCTTCCTATATGCAGCGTCCGTATGGCAAGGACTCCGAGTCTGACAGAGCCGTACACCACCGGTTTACAGCTCGGAGTTGAGCTGGTCTAGGCGGAGTCTTCTAATGGCCAGGGGAGCGATCCACGTTTCGAGGCCCGTCTCCCTACCTAGGATACTAGCGTGGTTTCCCAGCCGACACCTTCAGGCAGTAGGGAGCAGCTCAGCTACTTCTACGGTGGCCTCCTTCCGTCATTCGTCTGGCATTACGACGTCTGCCACCAGATGTTTTGGTGTGCTGGGTTCTGCCAAGCCCAGCGGCGTATTGCTTTTCCCAGCGGCGTATTGCTTTTGGGGACGCATACAGACGTCGTTTCGTGTCTCATCCTGATCTTGGTTTTTGCTCAACGTGAAAAGGGGGCATATAGCCCCCTTTTTGATTTCTGGTGTCAGGATCGCCTCCTCGGAAAAGCATTAAAGCAAAAAGGGGGCTTATAGCCCCCTGGTATGAGTTAGGTCTTTATTGGAGAAGCTCTAGGTGTTCGAGTAGGAACTTCGAAAAGTTCCTTAAAGTGAAAAAGGGGCATATAGCCCCTTTTTTGTACAATATACGCCTTCTCCAATAAGCCTTAACGTGAAATGGGGGCCGAAGCCCCCAGGTGTTAAGTATACGCTAGTCATAATGCTTCCCCATCTCTCTTTGCTTTCCTGACACCACTCCTTTCTGACATCTCTGTTTTGCACAGAACGAATGACGGATCTCGTCTTGCTCGGGTAGGTGGGGTCGCTACTCCCATACGGTGTGCCCCTGCACCGCCCCTGCCGAAACCAGAGCCCCGTTGGCCGGCATAAATGCCGTTTGCAGCGTCCACCGCGTGGAGGAGGGGTTGGCACATGCGATCCTGGTGCCGTATAGCAAGCTATACGCCCGGACGGCTTCTAGACGCCAGTAGATAGGGACAAGTATTGTCGCTTTGCCCTGAATGGGCCCTGGGATGCCTGTACCCTGCACGGAGGCTGGGCATACTCCCGGTACCAAGCGGTTTTTCTATCTACTTTCCGACGACAACGGCGAAGGGAAGCGTACGGTGTAGGTGTTCTACCGCACTCTGGGCTGGAAATACCCTGTCCTCGCCTTGCGGGTCTTTGGACAAGTTGAATCTACCCTTTCGGGAAGCAGCTCTCTTAGCCGACGCTCCAGGTTGCGAAGCAACCTGCAGCGTCGTTACCAGCGGGGGCCACGAGGAGGCGGAGCTGCCAGCTTTCGCTCGATTCCAGCAGGTTGGCACGAGCCGATTATTGCCTGCAACCACCGCAGCTTCTATCCAGAAGTCTGCCTGCACCGGTGATCGCAGGTTATACTACCTTAGGAATGTCCCTCCGTTCTGTGTTGTCCTGTCCTTGTGGTCGTGTCCTTGTCCTTGTGCGTAGTCCGGTTGTTTGGTTGTGGGTGTAGCTGTGTGTGTGCGTATGTGTTGGTGTGTGTTAGTGTATGTTGTCCAGGTTCCTCTTGATGTGTCCTTCTTCTTTCTTGATGTTCCACTGCACTTTTGATCCACTGCACTGTCATCCCGATTCGCGCGCGTTGTTGACCGAAAAAAAAAAAAAAAAAAAAAAAAAAAAAAAAAAAAAAAAAAAAAAAAAAACTCGCGATGTCGCGGATTTCGGATTTCGCGGTTTTCCGCGGTTTCGCGACCCACCACTCGCGGTATCGCGGTTTCGCGGTCGCGCGGTCTCGCGGTATCGCGGTTCCGCGGTGTCGCGGTCGCGCGGTATCGCGGTTTCGCGGTCGCGCGGTCACGCAGTCTCGCGGTGTCGCGGTATCGTGGTATCGCGGTTTCGCGGTCGCGCGGTCACGCGGTGTCGCGGTTAACGGTCACTCGGTCTCGCAGTATCGCGGTGTCGCGGTCTCGCGGTCGCGCGGTCACGCGGTCTCGCGGTATCGCGGTTCCGCGGTGTCGCGGTCGCGCGGTATCGTGGTTTCGCGGTCGCGCGGTCACGCGGTCTCGCGGTGTCGCGGTATCGCGGTATCGCGGTTTCGCGGTCGCGCGGTCACGCGGTCTCGCGGTATCGCGGTCGCCCGGTCACGCGGTGTCGCGGTTAACGGTCACTCGGTCTCGCAGTATCGCGGTGTTGCGGTCTCGCGGTCGCGCGGTCACGCGGTCTCGCGGTATCGCGGTTTCGCGGTCGCGCGGTCACGCGGTCTCGCGGTGTCGCGGTCGCGCGGTCTCGCGGTATCGCGGTTTTGCAGTGTCGCGGTCGCCCGGTCACGCGGTATCGCGGTTAACGGTCACTCGGTCTCGCGGTATCGCGGTGTCGCGGTCACGCAGTCGCGCGGTCACGCGGTCTCGCGGGTAGCGGTCGCACGGTCACGCGGTCGCGCGGTCACGCGGTCTCGCGGTATCGCGGTTAGCGGTCGCGCGGTCACGCGGTCTCGCGGTATCGCGGTTCCGTGGTTCACGACCTCGCGGTTCCGCGGTTCACGACCTCGCGGTTCGCGGTCCCGCGGTTTGCGATTTCGCGGCACACTGTTGCGCGGTTCACAGTACGACGTTCGTAGTGCGGATTCGCGGATCCGCAGCCCTCGGTTCGCGGTGTCACGACTCGCGGTTCGCGGTGTCGCGGCTCGCGGCTCGCGGTTCGCGGTTTGTCGACACTCACTGCACTGCACTACACTGTGTTCTTCTTCTCTCTTCTTTCTTCTTTCTTCTTTCTTCCTAGTTGTCCTGTTGCCATCCCACGTAGGCTGGGGTCTCTTTGGCCTTGAGCGAGGCTCGTGCGAAGTCGCGGAAGTGTCGGAAATTGGTTTTGGAAACCAACTCCGCTTCCGCGACCGGCCATCCGCAGCCGTTAAGCCGCAGTGCCGTCTTCAAGACCGCCCTGGCCGCCTCGTGCCTCGGACAGTCGAGAAGTATGTGCTTCGGCGTTTCCTCGCCGGTCCCACATTCGCACATTGCAGTTTCACTCAGAGCGAAGGATCTGAGCTTCCACCTGAAGTTACCGTGACCACTAAGAAATTGCGTGACATAGTGGTCCAGTTCTATCCAGGTGGCCCGTGTTCTCTGCCGGACGTCTCCGAAGAACTCGAAGGTCGTCCGACCATGGGTCGAAACCTGCCAACGCTCCTGCCAGGCATCCAGCATTTCCGCCGCCGCCCGTCTTCTTTCTTCGCCGTAATCCCGGCCTTCCTCTTCCTCGTTGCCGTTGTTTCGTCCTCTTCTTTCTTCCGTCCGAATCCAGTATCTTCTTGCCCTCTCTTCCACCACCAGGTCGATCGGGGGTTCGCCCGCGATCACCGTTAGTGCGTCCGAGGCCGTCGTGCAATACGCCTTGGTGACTCGAAGGAGAGCCTGTCTCTGAGAACGAGCCAGCATCCGTCTTGCCGTTTTGTTCATCAGGTCGCTCCAGCCCGCCGCTGCGTACGTGGTTATGGGTACAAAGAGCCCCCCGTACAAGAGACGGAGTGCACGATGTCCCAGTCCCCAGTTCGCTTTGGCCACCTTCGCGAGACTGTTGAACAAACCTCTGCATTTCTCCGAAGTTGTCACGATATGCGTGTTCAACCGGAGTCCTTTCTCAAAATGTACTCCTAAGTACCTGATTGCTGGCTTCATCCTTATGCCTCTGCCGGAGATGCGGATGGTCGGTGGACGCGCTGCATCGAGCGATCCTTTGACCAAGAGCATCTCCGACTTTTCGGCTGAGAGTTCCAGCTTCCTCCTTCCGCACCACTCGGACATTGCCGTGGCGACCCCCTGGCCCTTCCTTCTCAGCTCCTCTCTCGAGTTGCCGGAAATCACGACCAGGACGTCGTCCGCATAGGCAACCGGTTCACATTCCAGCTCGTCGGATGTGAGAACCGCCAGCAGGTCATCGAAAATTAGGTTCCAAAAACTTGGACCCAATATCGAGCCCTGCGGGCAGCCTCTGGTAACGGGTTTCCGGACTGAGTCTTGTTTCCCCACGATCTGTACTGCCCTCTCCGAGAAGTAACTTTCCACTAGCCTGTATAGGTTTCGTGGGCAGTCCCTTCTCTTGAGTTCGTACAGGACATTTGGCCACCATACGTTATCGAAAGCGCCCGAAATATCGAACGCTATCGCAATCACGTATTTTGCCTCCGCGAATTCCCTTTCCCTAAGAATACTACGAAATTTAACGATCGCCTCCTCCGTCGACCGTCCAGGTTTAAACCCGTATTGTCGGTCGGAGGTTAGGTCATGATCGAGGAAAATACTCGCGAGTCTGTTCGCCATCAGTCGTTCGAGCAGCTTCCCTACCATTGAAAGCAGGCAAACTGGCCGATACGACTTCGGGTTACTCCTATCCTTGTCCGGACCCTTGGGTATTGTAATGATGGTACCCACCTTCCAACGAGCTGGGAATACTCCCCATTCGAGGCATCCGTTGCAGAGCCTGAGGAGCTCCTCGTGGAGACATCCCCAGGATTTCTGGATAACTTCCACCTCGATCCTGTCCGGCCCCGGACATTTACCTTTTCTGAGGCGCGTTACAGCGGCACTCAGGTCTTCCCACTGAAATGGGGGGCTGTCCTCCGTTGTTGGCTGGATTCGGACTTCCATACGTGTCCTTGCTTGTTCTGGGGTGTCTGTCTCCATGTCGTCCTCCGGGACGAGCGCCGTCAACATCGCTTCCGCGGTTGATCTCCACGAGGTCGTATGACCCCCGTGTGGCAGTTTGATCGAGGAAGTGGCTTCCTCCCTCCTGAGTTTCCCCAGGGATGTTTTCGTTGCGACACCCCAGACTTCCTGGTTCCCTTGGCTGGTGACGAACTGGCGCCATGAGCGATTCTTCTCGCTCGTCACCTTTTTTGTATAGGTTCTCCTGAACCGTCGATATTCCTGTTTAAGTATCTCCCTCGTCGGGGGATCGTGTGTCCCCTGATACAGTCTTCTTGCTCTGTATGTTGCCCTCTTCATCCTTGTTAGTTCCTCTGTCCACCACGGTACAGATTTCTGGTGCCATTTCTTTTTGGGCATTGCCGCTTCGCAGGCGGTCAATATTACCCGCTCCATGGTTTCCGCCATTGCCTCGACGTCCTGCCGACTGTTTAGGTCGGCGTTCGTCAAGGAGCGCTTCTCCTGGATGAGTGTCCTCTGGAGCTTGTTCCAGTCGGCCTTCCTGGTGTTGTACCGTGGTTGTAGGGGCGGCGGCTGTCCTCTTCGCATGCCGAGGTTCAGGCGCGTCTCCAGGATTCTATGATCGCTGGAGGTTCCGTCCTCGTACACTTTCCAGCCGTGTACGAGCGGTATAGCTTCCCAGGTCGCGAGAGTGACGTCGATGTTCGACGATCCTCGCGTATTCTCAAACGTGGTGGGATGTCCCGCCTCGTTTAGTACCAACAAGTTATGTCTGATGAGTAATTCCTCTAGTAGTTCCCCACGTTCGTCGGTGACTCTACTGTTCCATACATGTGACTTCGCGTTCGCGTCCGCGCCTATTATAATTCTATTCCCCCTTAGCCTTGTTAGTACTGTGTCGAGGTGGGCTAGCCCGAGTTCAATATTTTCCGACGGCGGAAAGTATTGACTCACTACGTACAGTTCCGTGCTACCGTCGAAGAGCTGAACACAGACGCAATGCGTTGTGCACAAGTCTGCGATTTTGAGCACGGAAAACTTTCTATTCCTCACACATACGGCCGCGAGCGGCGGTTCGTCTGCGTGGTTGTGAAAAACTATCGTAGCGCCCGTCCCGAAACCTGGGATAACTCTTTTAAAACTATACGGTTCCTGCATAAGCAGGATATCCGCATCAGTTTCCTCCATTTGTCGCCTGACCTCGTGTGGCACGACTTTCGACCGCTGCATGTTAAGCTGCAGGATCGTTATTCCTCGGCCATCTGTAAGTAGATTATTATCCATAAATGGTTCTACTTACTGACCTCTCGAGAGCCTTCTGGTATCCTGGGCAGGCCGTGCTGGAGGCGGCATGATCCCCTTTTTTGCCGGCGCGCCTGCAGTTCACGCATACTGCAGGCTGGCTCTTCCTTGGACACGCCTTCGCGCAGTGTCCTGTATGCGTGCAGTGGCCGCATACCTCCTCCTTTTGGCGGCAGTGCTTCGCAATGTGGCCAAATCCCTGGCACTTGTAGCATCGGCTGATTGCGATGTAATCCCGGACCTTGCACGCGTTCCATCCAAGGAACACTTTGTGGGCCTCGACCATTTTCATCCTTAGACTAGGGGAGACCTCGACCACCCAGTTGGTCTCTTCCCCGTCCTTCCTGCCGGTGCGGAAGCAGAATTTAATCCCGCTCGCTTCTTCCTCAGTGAATACGCTCGTATTCTGTTTCCTGAGGCTTGCCCGGATCTCCTTTTCCGACATCCCTCTCGGAACATCGAAGAGCAGCATCCGTGGGTTCTTATTGACCGGCGTCTTCACGGTCAATCCTGCGTCCTTCAGCTTTGCACTCTCCTTGAGGGCTTGGGCTCCCTCCGCTGTAGTCGTTTCCACGGCAATTCCGTTGCCGTGAATTTTCCTGACGGCCTTCACCTGCATGCCCCTCTTCCTAGGGTTCACCAGCGTGAATACCGCCTCCCTTGCTTCCTCGCTCGTCCGTATCTCTCCATCTTCCTTGTTAGGAAAAATCATGACCACGTTCTTCGGTGGCCCGATTACTGGAGGTACGCCCCGTGGTAGCTTCGCTGACCCCATTTTCAGTTTCTCCGCATAGGAGAGTACTGGCTGCGGTGCCTCCGCCTTCTTTACAGCTCGTTCCAGGCACCTGCTTGCCTGGATCGACTTCTGTACGGCCCCGTTCAGCGTTGCCTCGGATTTCCTCGAATCAAGGGCGGCTTGTTCGAGTTTCCCCTCGAGGAAGCTGTTTTGCTGCAGGAGGTCCTGCACATGGCCCCTCATTTCCTTGAACAGACGCAGTATCACCGTCGCCTGCTCCTTGTTGACCTTTTTTGCTGGGTCCATACAGTACGCCAGCATCCGGTCTTCCACCTTGCACGCTGCTTCCTTAATGGAAGCGGCAGTCTTCTGCTCTCCCGGAGAGGGTTCCACTGCCCTCTTCTTCTTCTTAACTCCCTCGGTGACGGTGTCTTTGACCGGCGTAGTGCTGGCCTTCCTCTTCGCTGCCGGAGGTTGTCCCGCCTCCGTGGTCTTCACCGGTGTCGAGGTCGGTGCTGCTGCTCCCGTAGTCCTTGCTGGCGCTGTTGTGGCTGCTGCTATCGTTTTGGTCTTGTCGCCCAAGCGCGACAAGACTACCTTCGCCGGCGCGGTCGGCGCCATACTGGAGCGGGGACCGTCCCCCACTCCTCTTCTTTGCTCGGATCCCGTCGGATCCGCTCGCGTGCGGTCGGCCGGTTGCAGCGCTCGGAGCTCGCCCCCACTCCTCCTCGGCGATCGGGCCCCGTCGGCTCGGCTCGAGTGCGGTCGTCCGGTCGGTGGCGCGGTCGAATCCAAGATGGCCTCGCCCGCTCTACCAGGTGCTGATCGCGCGTCACGCGCTCGACCCAAGATGGCGTCACTGACGTCACTGGGCGTTGGCTACGTGCCACGCGGTCGGCCCAAAATGGCGGCGCTGACGTGGCCCGCCCGGAATTCTCCCTCGGTCGACGTTCGCGCACTTCTAATTGCTGCCAAAAATCGAAATCTAGACCGATTTCGATTTTCGAGCAGCCGTTCTGTCCGTACTAGTGTCTGCTATCCACTGCCGCGATCTCACCCCGATATCTAGCCTGACGGCTGAGATATTCGGTGAAAAACCCGCACGGTCACCACGAGGATATTGAAATTACAAATCTCGTTTGAGTTTTTGCACTTCACCTCAAGGAAAACCACAGAAAACAGCACCACGATACGAATAATTCCTAGGGCTATGCCCAATAACACGGATCTAACGCGGTCACGCCCGTAGATTCCAGGTAGCCCTGGAAATTCCGGCCGCGCCCCGGGAAAAACCCACGCGGCGATGACTCACCGTCGCGTCACTCCTCGCCTATAACGTTCTTAAAAATCGAATTTTCGTCCGATTTTCAATCACGAAGCGGCGTTCTGTTCGTGATAATGCGCACTATCCACTGCCGCGGTTTCACCCCGTTATCTCGCCTGGCGGCTGAGATATTCGGCAACAAACCCGCGCGGTCGCCCCGAAGTTTCCGAAATTACAAATCTCGTTCGAGTTTTTGGAATTCCACTCCGGAGAACACACAGTAAATAGGTAAATCGCACAAATTCGCCTCGAAACTGCCGTGTATATCACGAATAAATCGCGAAAATACACGTAATACTCCTCGAAACGTTGAAATTCCGGCCAGGTAGCGGGAAAAACCCACGCGGCGGTAACTCCTCGGTCGAGCGGTTCAGGTAGCGGAGCAGCGGTTGAACACGTCCGTTCCCTTCGGCAGTCAGAATGCGACTAGTAGATAGGGACAGTGGGAATCTCGTTAATCCATTCATGCGCGTCACTAATTAGATGACGAGGCATTTGGCTAGCTTGAGCAGAGTCATAGGTACTTCCT
>NC_135147.1:970000-995000 GCF_051014445.1 Colletes latitarsis
GTACTGTTATGTCGAGGTCAGACACCTGTATTTCATTCTTTGCTCACTTTCCAGAGTACGAACCGTAGTTCCATACAATTTTTGCCTTTTAAGCTACGCTCCGTAGAGTGTAGTGCCAGTTTATGGTTTTCACAAAATTTTCAATCGCTCGGACTGAAGAGTTGATGCTCGGATAGTACGAGTATACATATTTTAAACGTATACAAGTCACCAACGTCACTCGAGACGCTTATACCACTTCAAGAGCCATTCGGTCAAAGACACCGACTCGTGGCAATGCAGTGTGGAGAAAGTCTGGAACGAGCACGATACAGAACAGTCAGGATGAAATCCCGAGGAGCGACGACTGCTTCTCAACCGAGGTCGAAGAATAGCCGTACGCTCGACGCTGCCCCGACCGACTCGACCGGACCGTCGCTTCTCTTATAGGTACCGAGGCGCCCGCCGGAACGCCGGCGACGCACGGGCTTACGCACGGCCGCTTATGGGGGGAACCGCGCGACCCAACCGCCCGCCCGAACGGCCTGTTATAACTTAGAGCGAAAACCAACACCTGTAATTTCCTTAATAATTGAGCTAGGGCAAAAAAAAAAAACGCTATCTTGTAGGAAAAAAGCAGGGGAACACGATGCCGTCGTTAAAAATATAGATTGCCGTGCTCGTTTTCGAGAAAAAAATGAAAAAATGGTCAAAATCGTCGCAGGACAAAAACTCGACACGCTATCTTGTAGGCAAAAATTAGACGAATTCAAAACCGTAGTTAAAAATATCGGTCGTCGCGCTAGTTTTCGAGAAAAAAACAAAAACGTTCAAAAAATTCGAGATAAAAAAAAAAAAACCAGCCTACCAGATAGAAAAAATTACACTGAACAAATATCATATAGGTCAAAATATGTGTTAGCGTACTAGTTTTCGAGATATAGACGAAAAACCGTCGCCGCCGATCGGTACGTCGGTCGATGCGAAAGCACCGCGCGACCGAGCGCCCGCCTAAAAGACCAGTTCGAACATACCGAAAAATCAAGAAACCGTAACTTCCTTAATAATTGAGCTAGGACAAAAAATCGACACGCTATCTTGCAGGAAAAAATCCGGGGAACACGATGGCGTCGTCAAAAGTGCAGGTCGTCGAGCTCGTTTTCGAGAAAAAAAAAAAAAAATTCTCAAAATTCGACAAAAAAATAAAACGATAAGTGGACCGTGTAGAGAATCTAAAACTGCATAAGAATCGTATAGACGAAAATTGGCGTTCACGTGCTCGTTTTTGTGGAAAAAATTAAAAAAGCTCTCAAACTTCGAGGTAAAAAAAACAAAAACCATCCACCAGGTAGCCAACGGAAAACGGTACAAGTATCGTACGGGCGAAAACGAGCGTTACCGTGCTCGTTTTCGAGTTATTGACGAAAAACAGCCTGGAGCGATCGGTCCGGCGGTCGACGCGCGAAACTTTCTAAGTCCGCTCTGCTCCGAAACACCGCTCCGGCGTCAAAAATCGTCGTAGGACAAAAAATCGACACGCTATCTTGCAGGAAAAAATCCGGGGAACACGATGGCGTCGTCAAAAGTGCAGGTCGTCGAGCTCGTTTTCGAGAAAAAAAAAAAAAAATTCTCAAAATTCGACAAAAAAATAAAACGATCACTGGACCGTGTAGAGAATCTAAAACTGCATAAGAATCGTATAGACGAAAATTGGCGTTCACGCGCTCGTTTTTGAGAAAAAAGTTAAAAAAGCTCTCAAAATTCGAGATAAAAAAAAAAAAAACCATCTACCAGGTAGCCAACGGAAAACGGTACAAGTATCGTACGGGCGAAAACGAGCGTTACCGTGCTCGTTTTCGAGTTATTGACGAAAAACAGCCTGGAGCGATCGGTCCGGCGGTCGACGCGCGAAAGTTTCTAAGTCCGCTCTGCCCCGAAACACCGCTCCGGCGTCAAAAATCGTCGTAGGACAAAAAATCGACACGCTATCTTGCAGGAAAAAATCCGGGGAACACGATGGCGTCGTCAAAAGTGCAGGTCGTCGAGCTCGTTTTCGAGAAAAAAAAAAAACAATTCTCAAAATTCGACAAAAAAATAAAACGATCACTGGACCGTGTAGAGAATCTAAAACTGCATAAGAATCGTATAGACGAAAATTGGCGTTCACGTGCTCGTTTTTGCGGGAAAAATTAAAAAAGCTCTCAAAGTTCGAGATAAAAAAAAAAAAAACCGTCCACCAGGTAGCCAACGGTAAACGGTACAAGTATCGTACGGGCGAAAACGAGCGTTACCGTGCTCGTTTTCGAGTTATTGACGAAAAACAGCCTGGAGCGATCGGTCCGGCGGTCGACGCGCGAAAGTTTCTAAGTCCGCTCTGCTCCGAATCATCGCTCCGGCGTCAAAAATCGTCGTAGGACAAAAAATCGCCACCCTATCTTGCAGGAAAAAATCCGGGGAACACGATGGCGTTGTCAAAAGTGCAGGTCGTCGAGCTCGTTTTCGAGAAAAAAAAAAAAAAATTCTCAAAATTCGACAAAAAAATAAAACGATCAGTGGACCGTGTAGAGAATCTAAAACTGCATAAGAATCGTATAGACGAAAATTGGCGTTCACGTGCTCGTTTTTGTGGAAAAAATTAAAAAAGCTCTCAAACTTCGAGGTAAAAAAAACAAAAACCATCCACCAGGTAGCCAACGGAAAACGGTACAAGTATCGTACGGGCGAAAACGAGCGTTACCGTGCTCGTTTTCGAGTTATTGACGAAAAACAGCCTGGAGCGATCGGTCCGGCGGTCGACGCGCGAAACTTTCTAAGTCCGCTCTGCTCCGAAACACCGCTCCGGCGTCAAAAATCGTCGTAGGACAAAAAATCGACACGCTATCTTGCAGGAAAAAATCCGGGGAACACGATGGCGTCGTCAAAAGTGCAGGTCGTCGAGCTCGTTTTCGAGAAAAAAAAAAAAAAATTCTCAAAATTCGACAAAAAAATAAAACGATAAGTGGACCGTGTAGAGAATCTAAAACTGCATAAGAATCGTATAGACGAAAATTGGCGTTCACGTGCTCGTTTTTGTGGAAAAAATTAAAAAAGCTCTCAAACTTCGAGGTAAAAAAAACAAAAACCATCCACCAGGTAGCCAACGGAAAACGGTACAAGTATCGTACGGGCGAAAACGAGCGTTACCGTGCTCGTTTTCGAGTTATTGACGAAAAACAGCCTGGAGCGATCGGTCCGGCGGTCGACGCGCGAAACTTTCTAAGTCCGCTCTGCTCCGAAACACCGCTCCGGCGTCAAAAATCGTCGTAGGACAAAAAATCGACACGCTATCTTGCAGGAAAAAATCCGGGGAACACGATGGCGTCGTCAAAAGTGCAGGTCGTCGAGCTCGTTTTCGAGAAAAAAAAAAAAAAATTCTCAAAATTCGACAAAAAAATAAAACGATCACTGGACCGTGTAGAGAATCTAAAACTGCATAAGAATCGTATAGACGAAAATTGGCGTTCACGCGCTCGTTTTTGAGAAAAAAGTTAAAAAAGCTCTCAAAATTCGAGATAAAAAAAAAAAAAACCATCTACCAGGTAGCCAACGGTAAACGGTACAAGTATCGTACGGGCGAAAACGAGCGTTACCGTGCTCGTTTTCGAGTTATTGGCGAGAAACAGCCTGGAGCGATCGGTCCGGCGGTCGACGCGCGAAAGTTTCTAAGTCAGCTCTGCTCCGAATCATCGCTCCGGCGTCAAAAATCGTCGTAGGACAAAAAATCGCCACCCTATCTTGCAGAAAAAAATCCGGGGAACACGATGGCGTCGTCAAAAGTGCAGGTCGTCGAGCTCGTTTTCGAGAAAAAAAAAAAAAAATTCTCAAAATTCGACAAAAAAATAAAACGATCAGTGGACCGTGTAGAGAATCTAAAACTGCATAAGAATCGTATAGACGAAAATTGGCGTTCACGTGCTCGTTTTTGTGGAAAAAATTAAAAAAGCTCTCAAACTTCGAGGTAAAAAAAACAAAAACCATCCACCAGGTAGCCAACGGAAAACGGTACAAGTATCGTACGGGCGAAAACGAGCGTTACCGTGCTCGTTTTCGAGTTATTGACGAAAAACAGCCTGGAGCGATCGGTCCGGCGGTCGACGCGCGAAAGTTTCTAAGTCCGCTCTGCCCCGAAACACCGCTCCGGCGTCAAAAATCGTCGTAGGACAAAAAATCGACACGCTATCTTGCAGGAAAAAATCCGGGGAACACGATGGCGTCGTCAAAAGTGCAGGTCGTCGAGCTCGTTTTCGAGAAAAAAAAAAAAAAATTCTCAAAATTCGACAAAAAAATAAAACGATCAGTGGACCGTGTAGAGAATCTAAAACTGCATAAGAATCGTATAGACGAAAATTGGCGTTCACGCGCTCGTTTTTGAGAAAAAAGTTAAAAAAGCTCTCAAAATTCGAGATAAAAAAAAAAAAAACCATCTACCAGGTAGCCAACGGTAAACGGTACAAGTATCGTACGGGCGAAAACGAGCGTTACCGTGCTCGTTTTCGAGTTATTGGCGAAAAACAGCCTGGAGCGATCGGTCCGGCGGTCGACGCGCGAAAGTTTCTAAGTCCGCTCTGCTCCGAATCATCGCTCCGGCGTCAAAAATCGTCGTAGGACAAAAAATCGCCACCCTATCTTGCAGGAAAAAATCCGGGGAACACGATGGCGTCGTCAAAAGTGCAGGTCGTCGAGCTCGTTTTCGAGAAAAAAAAAAAAAAATTCTCAAAATTCGACAAAAAAATAAAACGATCAGTGGACCGTGTAGAGAATCTAAAACTGCATAAGAATCGTATAGACGAAAATTGGCGTTCACGTGCTCGTTTTTGTGGAAAAAATTAAAAAAGCTCTCAAACTTCGAGGTAAAAAAAACAAAAACCATCCACCAGGTAGCCAACGGAAAACGGTACAAGTATCGTACGGGCGAAAACGAGCGTTACCGTGCTCGTTTTCGAGTTATTGACGAAAAACAGCCTGGAGCGATCGGTCCGGCGGTCGACGCGCGAAACTTTCTAAGTCCGCTCTGCTCCGAAACACCGCTCCGGCGTCAAAAATCGTCGTAGGACAAAAAATCGACACGCTATCTTGCAGGAAAAAATCCGGGGAACACGATGGCGTCGTCAAAAGTGCAGGTCGTCGAGCTCGTTTTCGAGAAAAAAAAAAAAAAATTCTCAAAATTCGACAAAAAAATAAAACGATCACTGGACCGTGTAGAGAATCTAAAACTGCATAAGAATCGTATAGACGAAAATTGGCGTTCACGCGCTCGTTTTTGAGAAAAAAGTTAAAAAAGCTCTCAAAATTCGAGATAAAAAAAAAAAAAACCATCTACCAGGTAGCCAACGGTAAACGGTACAAGTATCGTACGGGCGAAAACGAGCGTTACCGTGCTCGTTTTCGAGTTATTGGCGAGAAACAGCCTGGAGCGATCGGTCCGGCGGTCGACGCGCGAAAGTTTCTAAGTCAGCTCTGCTCCGAATCATCGCTCCGGCGTCAAAAATCGTCGTAGGACAAAAAATCGCCACCCTATCTTGCAGAAAAAAATCCGGGGAACACGATGGCGTCGTCAAAAGTGCAGGTCGTCGAGCTCGTTTTCGAGAAAAAAAAAAAAAAATTCTCAAAATTCGACAAAAAAATAAAACGATCAGTGGACCGTGTAGAGAATCTAAAACTGCATAAGAATCGTATAGACGAAAATTGGCGTTCACGTGCTCGTTTTTGTGGAAAAAATTAAAAAAGCTCTCAAACTTCGAGGTAAAAAAAACAAAAACCATCCACCAGGTAGCCAACGGAAAACGGTACAAGTATCGTACGGGCGAAAACGAGCGTTACCGTGCTCGTTTTCGAGTTATTGACGAAAAACAGCCTGGAGCGATCGGTCCGGCGGTCGACGCGCGAAAGTTTCTAAGTCCGCTCTGCCCCGAAACACCGCTCCGGCGTCAAAAATCGTCGTAGGACAAAAAATCGACACGCTATCTTGCAGGAAAAAATCCGGGGAACACGATGGCGTCGTCAAAAGTGCAGGTCGTCGAGCTCGTTTTCGAGAAAAAAAAAAAAAAATTCTCAAAATTCGACAAAAAAATAAAACGATCAGTGGACCGTGTAGAGAATCTAAAACTGCATAAGAATCGTATAGACGAAAATTGGCGTTCACGTGCTCGTTTTTGTGGAAAAAATTAAAAAAGCTCTCAAACTTCGAGGTAAAAAAAACAAAAACCATCCACCAGGTAGCCAACGGAAAACGGTACAAGTATCGTACGGGCGAAAACGAGCGTTACCGTGCTCGTTTTCGAGTTATTGACGAAAAACAGCCTGGAGCGCTCGGTCCGGCGGTCGACGCGCGAAAGTTTCTAAGTCCGCTCTGCTCCGAATCATCGCTCCGGCGTCAAAAATCGTCGTAGGACAAAAAATCGCCACCCTATCTTGCAGGAAAAAATCCGGGGAACACGATGGCGTCGTCAAAAGTGCAGGTCGTCGAGCTCGTTTTCGAGAAAAAAAAAAAAAAATTCTCAAAATTCGACAAAAAAATAAAACGATCAGTGGACCGTGTAGAGAATCTAAAACTGCATAAGAATCGTATAGACGAAAATTGGCGTTCACGTGCTCGTTTTTGTGGAAAAAATTAAAAAAGCTCTCAAACTTCGAGGTAAAAAAAACAAAAACCATCCACCAGGTAGCCAACGGAAAACGGTACAAGTATCGTACGGGCGAAAACGAGCGTTACCGTGCTCGTTTTCGAGTTATTGACGAAAAACAGCCTGGAGCGATCGGTCCGGCGGTCGACGCGCGAAAGTTTCTAAGTCCGCTCTGCTCCGAAACACCGCTCCGGCGTCAAAAATCGTCGTAGGACAAAAAATCGACACGCTATCTTGCAGGAAAAAATCCGGGGAACACGATGGCGTCGTCAAAAGTGCAGGTCGTCGAGCTCGTTTTCGAGAAAAAAAAAAAACAATTCTCAAAATTCGACAAAAAAATAAAACGATCACTGGACCGTGTAGAGAATCTAAAACTGCATAAGAATCGTATAGACGAAAATTGGCGTTCACGTGCTCGTTTTTGCGGGAAAAATTAAAAAAGCTCTCAAAGTTCGAGATAAAAAAAAAAAAAACCGTCCACCAGGTAGCCAACGGTAAACGGTACAAGTATCGTACGGGCGAAAACGAGCGTTACCGTGCTCGTTTTCGAGTTATTGGCGAAAAACAGCCTGGAGCGATCGGTCCGGCGGTCGACGCGCGAAAGTTTCTAAGTCCGCTCTGCTCCGAATCATCGCTCCGGCGTCAAAAATCGTCGTAGGACAAAAAATCGCCACCCTATCTTGCAGGAAAAAATCCGGGGAACACGATGGCGTCGTCAAAAGTGCAGGTCGTCGAGCTCGTTTTCGAGAAAAAAAAAAAAAAATTCTCAAAATTCGACAAAAAAATAAAACGATAAGTGGACCCTGTAGAGAATCTAAAACTGCATAAGAATCGTATAGACGAAAATTGGCGTTCACGTGCTCGTTTTTGTGGAAAAAATTAAAAAAGCTCTCAAACTTCGAGGTAAAAAAAACAAAAACCATCCACCACGTAGCCAACGGAAAACGGTACAAGTATCGTACGGGCGAAAACGAGCGTTACCGTGCTCGTTTTCGAGTTATTGACGAAAAACAGCCTGGAGCGATCGGTCCGGCGGTCGACGCGCGAAACTTTCTAAGTCCGCTCTGCTCCTAAACACCGCTCCGGCGTCAAAAATCGTCGTAGGACAAAAAATCGACACGCTATCTTGCAGGAAAAAATCCGGGGAACACGATGGCGTCGTCAAAAGTGCAGGTCGTCGAGCTCGTTTTCGAGAAAAAAAAAAAACAATTCTCAAAATTCGACAAAAAAATAAAACGATCACTGGACCGTGTAGAGAATCTAAAACTGCATAAGAATCGTATAGACGAAAATTGGCGTTCACGTGCTCGTTTTTGCGGGAAAAATTAAAAAAGCTCTCAAAGTTCGAGATAAAAAAAAAAAAAACCGTCCACCAGGTAGCCAACGGTAAACGGTACAAGTATCGTACGGGCGAAAACGAGCGTTACCGTGCTCGTTTTCGAGTTATTGACGAAAAACAGCCTGGAGCGATCGGTCCGGCGGTCGACGCGCGAAACTTTCTAAGTCCGCTCTGCTCCGAATCATCGCTCCGGCGTCAAAAATCGTCGTAGGACAAAAAATCGCCACCCTATCTTGCAGGAAAAAATCCGGGGAACACGATGGCGTCGTCAAAAGTGCAGGTCGTCGAGCTCGTTTTCGAGAAAAAAAAAAAAAAATTCTCAAAATTCGACAAAAAAATAAAACGATCAGTGGACCGTGTAGAGAATCTAAAACTGCATAAGAATCGTATAGACGAAAATTGGCGTTCACGTGCTCGTTTTTGTGGAAAAAATTAAAAAAGCTCTCAAACTTCGAGGTAAAAAAAACAAAAACCATCCACCAGGTAGCCAACGGAAAACGGTACAAGTATCGTACGGGCGAAAACGAGCGTTACCGTGCTCGTTTTCGAGTTATTGACGAAAAACAGCCTGGAGCGATCGGTCCGGCGGTCGACGCGCGAAAGTTTCTAAGTCCGCTCTGCTCCGAAACACCGCTCCGGCGTCAAAAATCGTCGTAGGACAAAAAATCGACACGCTATCTTGCAGGAAAAAATCCGGGGAACACGATGGCGTCGTCAGAAGTGCAGGTCGTCGAGCTCGTTTTCGAGAAAAAAAAAAAACAATTCTCAAAATTCGACAAAAAAATAAAACGATCAGTGGACCGTGTAGAGAATATAAAACTGCATAAGAATCGTATAGACGAAAATTGGCGTTCACGTGCTCGTTTTTGAGAAAAAAGTTAAAAAAGCTCTCAAAATTCGAGATAAAAAAAAAACAAACCATCTGCCAGGTAGCCAACGGTAAACGGTACAAGTATCGTACGGGCGAAAACGAGCGTTACCGTGCTCGTTTTCGAGTTATTGACGAAAAACAGCCTGGAGCGATCGGTCCGGCGGTCGACGCGCGAAAGTTTCTAAGTCCGCTCTGCTCCGAATCATCGCTCCGGCGTCAAAAATCGTCGTAGGACAAAAAATCGCAACCCTGTCTTGCAGGAAAAAATCCGGGGAACACGATGGCGTCGTCAAAAGTGCAGGTCGTCGAGCTCGTTTTCGAGAAAAAAAAAAAAAAATTCTCAAAATTCGACAAAAAAATAAAACGATCAGTGGACCGTGTAGAGAATATAAAACTGCATAAGAATCGTATAGACGAAAATTGGCGTTCACGTGCTCGTTTTTGAGAAAAAAGTTAAAAAAGCTCTCAAAATTCGAGATAAAAAAAAAACAAACCATCTGCCAGGTAGCCAACGGTAAACGGTACAAGTATCGTACGGGCGAAAACGAGCGTTACCGTGCTCGTTTTCGAGTTATTGACGAAAAACAGCCTGGAGCGATCGGTCCGGCGGTCGACGCGCGAAAGTTTCTAAGTCCGCTCTGCTCCGAATCATCGCTCCGGCGTCAAAAATCATCGTAGGACAAAAAATCGCCACCCTATCTTGCAGGAAAAAATCCGGGGAACACGATGGCGTCGTCAAAAGTGCAGGTCGACGAGCTCGTTTTCGAGAAAAAAAAAAAAAAATTCTCAAAATTCGACAAAAAAATAAAACGATCATTGGACCGTGTAGAGAATCTAAAACTGCATAAGAATCGTATAGACCAAAATTGGCCTTAACGTGCTGGTTTTCGAGTTATTGACGATAAGCCGGTATATATATGTCCGAGATAAAAAAAAAGATAGGGACAGTGGGAATCTCCTATACTATCACGGGCGTGTATTCTCCTACTAGTTTGATGGTTGTTGTTGCATAAACCAGCGACTGTTTGGCCCGCCGTTTAACCGCGCGGTTTAAAATTGCAACACAATGTTGGTGTCGCTCCGGGGTGAAAAAATGGAAAAACGACATACTTTACGCATAGGGGCGGCTGATCTTAACATATTTTGTCATGTCACCACCCCAGTGACTCTAAGACGGATTTTGCCGTCGCACGTTTTTTTATTAAAAAGTTATTAGTATATAAAAGATTTCGTTAAGCAAAAAGACACGAATATGGGAGTAGGACAAAAAATCGCCAGCCTATCTTGCAGGAAAAAATCCGGGGAACACGATGGCGTCGTCAAAAGTGCAGGTCGTCGAGCTAGTTTTCGAGAAAAAAAAAAAAAAATTCTCAAAACTCGACAAAAAAATAAAACGATCAGTGGACCGTGTAGAGAATCTAAAACTGCATAAGAATCGTATAGACCAAAATTGGCGTTCACGTGCTCGTTTTTGAGAAAAAAGTTAAAAAAGCTCTCAAAATTCGAGATAAAAAAAAAAAAAACCATCTACCAGGTAGCCAACGGTAAACGGTACAAGTATCGTACGGGCGAAAACGAGCGTTACCGTGCTCGTTTTCGAGTTATTGACGAAAAACAGCCTGGAGCGATCGGTCCGGCGGTCGACGCGCGAAACTTTCTAAGTCCGCTCTGCTCGAGGGCGGGGGACTGTCCTGTGGAGGACCTGCGGATCGGAGAGATCCGCAGGTCGCCCTCCGGCCTCGGGTCGGTGTGGGCCCGGTGCCCCCTCTCCGCCGCCCGTAAGGTGGCGGAATCCGGGAGGGTGTTGGTGGGGTGGGTTTCGGCGCGCGTGGAAATCCTCGCGCCGCGCCCGCTCCAGTGTCACCGCTGCCTCGAATTGGGGCACGTGAGGCAGTGGTGCACCTCGCCGGTGGACCGCAGCGGTCAGTGTTACCGCTGCGGTGCCAAAGAGCACCGTGCGAGCCAGTGCTCGGCGGCCCCCCACTGCCCGCTGTGTGCGGACATGGGGAGGCCAGCCGATCACAGGGTGGGGAGCAAGAAGTGCTCCCCCCCCCCCTCCCGGAAGGAGAGGAAGAGGCGGGCTGCACCGGCTCCGGTGCCGAGGGCGGTGGCATCGTCCTCCATGGAGGTGGACGGTGCTACGGGGACGGACGGCCGGGAGGAGGCTGGCGCGGCCATTAATTAATGCCGCCCCGCCTCCTCCTCCAGGCCAACCTCAACCACTGCCGCGCGGCACAGGACTTGATGTCCCAAGTCCTCGCGGAGTGGGGGGTTGGCCTGGCGGTCGCCGCCGAGCCGTACCGCGTCCCTGATCACCCTCATTGGGTGGGCGACGCGGACGGCTTGGTGGCGACGGTATGGGGAGGGGGCGACGGGTCCCCACCGTTCTCCTTGTTGGAGCGCGGTCGGGGATTCGTCGCCGTGGACTGGGGGGGAGTCGCTGTGGTGGGGTGCTACATTTCGCCCCGTAGCGGTCACGCTGCGTTCGAGCTGTACTTGGCCGAGGTCGCGGCATGCGTGCAGCGCTACGCGGCCCGGCCGGTGCTGGTCCTGGGGGATTTTAATGCCAAGTCGGTGGCTTGGGGATCCCCCAGGACCTCCGTTCGCGGCGGGATCCTGGGCGATTGGGCGGCGGGGCTCGACCTCCGGGTATTGAACCGGGGGTCGGAGCACACATGCGTGCGGCGATATGGGGGGTCCATCGTGGATGTTGGATTCGCGACCCCCAACGCCGTGCGCATGGTGTCGGGTTGGCACGTGGTCGCGGGGGCAGAGACACTCTCCGATCACCGGTACATCCGGATGGAGGTCTCTGCCGCCGCGAGTGCATCCCGACACGGCCGTCTGCGTGGCACCCCACCACGCCGCTGGGCGCTTCGGCGCCTGGACAAGGACGCCCTGATGGCAGCTGCCCTCGCTGCAACTTGGCCGCAGGGAGCGGCCGAGTTGCCGAGCATAGAGGAGGAGGTCGCCCGGCTCGGAGCATTGGTCGCGGGTATTTGCGACGCGGCGATGCCTCGGGTCGGGCGGGCTTCTCCTCGCCGGGCGGTGTACTGGTGGTCGGACGCGATCGCGGAGTTGCGAGTCGCGACTGTCCGCGCCCGACGCCAGTACACCCGCGCGCGCCGTCGTCAACGTACAGGCGACGGCGTGGCGCGAGCGAGGGCAGCTGATGACCTGTATGGAGCATACCGCGTGGCGCGGGTTGCTCTGCAGGTCGCCATCAAACGGGCCAAGACCCAGGCATGGAAGGAGCTCCTCCAGACCCTTGATGACGATCCATGGGGGCGCCCATATAAGGTGGTGCTGAATAAGCTCCGCCCGTGGGCGCCCCCCGTCACCGAGGGTCTTGACCCCCGGCTGCTGGAGGACGTGGTCAATACACTCTTCCCAATTGGGGAGAGGGGACCGCGTCCTCCGGCGGCGGCGGCTGTCCCAGCGGAGTGGACGGCCGAGCTGGGGGTCACGCAGGAGGAGCTGGCAGCGGCCATCAGACGGCTCGGGGTTCGTAACACGGCCCCGGGTCCGGATGGTGTGCCCGGCCGGGTTTGGGTCTTGACCCAGGGCGTCCTTGGGGCCGACCTCAGGCGGTTGTTCGACCGCTGCCTGAGGGACGGGCGATTCCCCCCCAGTTGGAAGGTGGCGAGGATGGTCCTCCTCCGGAAGGAGGGTCGGCCCGCGGAGTCTCCCTCCGCATACCGGCCCATTTGTCTCCTCGACGAGGTGGGCAAGCTCTTCGAGCGTGTGATTGCTGCCCGCCTCGTCGGGCACCTGTCGCGGGGTGATCCCGGTCTGGCCGACTGCCAGTTCGGTTTCCGGGGGGGCCGATCGACTATCGACGCGATAGGTCGTGTGAGGGCCCTCTCGGAGGCGGCCGTCTCCCGGGGAGGGGTGGCATTGGCAATATCCTTGGATATTGCCAATGCCTTTAACACCCTCCCCTGGGAAGAGATAAGGAGAGGGCTCGAATATCATCGAGTCCCCCCTTGTCTCAGGGCGGTCGTCGGGGATTATCTCCGCGGCAGGTGGATCGAGTATCCGGGCCGGGATGGTGATATGCGGAGGGAGGTGTACTGCGGTGTTCCGCAGGGGTCGGTCCTCGGGCCACTCCTGTGGAACATCGCGTACGACTCGGTGTTGCGGGCCGGCCTCCCCGACGGCGTCAGCACGGTGTGTTATGCGGATGACACACTGGTGCTGGCCGTCGGGGCGCACTGGGGGAGGGCCATGCGTCGCGCGGAGGAGGGGTCGCAACGCGTCGTCGACCGGATCAGGGGGATGGGGATGACGGTGGCGGTCCATAAGACCGAGGTGATTGCGTTTCATTCACCTCGGCAGGATCCGCCACCCCCTCTGATTCGGGTGGGTGGGGCTGACATCGAGGTGAAGCCCCAGATCAGGTATCTGGGGCTGATCCTCGATAGCCACTGGCGTTTCGAGAAGCATTTCCGCTGCCTGGTCCCCCGGTTGGAAAGGATGGTTGCGGCTCTGGGCCGGATCCTGCCCAACCTGGGGGGCCCGGCGGGCCGAGTTCGTCGCCTCTATGTGGCAATGGTCCAGTCGGTGGCCCTATACGGGGCCCCCGTCTGGGCGGACGACCTGGCTGCCTCCCGCCGCAGCATGACTATGCTGCGTCGGGTGCAGAGGCGCATGGCGCTCAGGGTCGTCCGCGGGTATCGGACCATGTCACATGAGGCGGCGACGGTTCTAGCGGGGATGCCGCCCATGGACCTGCTCGCGCGGTCGCACGCGGTGATGTACCGGCACCGCGTCGACCGTCGCGCGGGGGTGGGGGCGGTCCCGGGCGGGCAGGAACCTGCTTGGGGCGATTTGAAGCGCCAGGCCCGGCAATCCGTGTTGCTCGCGTGGCAGGAGCGGCTGGCTCTGCCAACCGCGGGGCACCGGACTGTCGGGGCTGTTCGGCCACTCCTGAAGGAGTGGCTGGACAGAGGCCATGGCAGCCTCACCTACCGGCTGGCACAGGTGTTTTCCGGGCATGGCAGCTTCGGAAGATACCTGTGCCGGATAGGGAAGGAGCCGACGGCGCGTTGCTGCCACTGCGACGCTGAGCAGGACACGGCGGATCATACCCTGGAGGTATGCCCCGCGTGGGAGGGGGAGCGCCGTGTCCTGGTCGGCGTCGTCGGGCGGGATGTCTCGCTGCCGGGCGTGGTGCGCGCCATGCTCGGCAGCGAGGAGAAGTGGAGGGCCGTGGCCTCCTTCTGCGAGAACGTAATGTTGCAGAAGGAGGCCGCGGGGAGGGAGCGCGAGCTTCAGCGGCGCGCTGAAGCTCGCGCTCGTGCGGTGGCCCGAGGTCGTCGCCCGGTCGCGAGGCGTCGCGGGCGGCCGCCTCGGCGTGGCGGATGACCTAGGCTGGGAGGGGGGTCCTGAGGGGACCCTTCTCCCGCCAGGCGGCGCCGGGTCGGACCGGTTGGGGGTAGGAGTGCCTCCCCCTACCGGTCCGACGCAAGGGGAGGCACCCTCGGCGATCTGGTGCGGCCATGAACGCCCGGCCGCCGAGGGGTGGAAACGGGGTCGCGGGCGGTTGCGAGTTGGGGCTCGCAGCCGCCACTAAACGCGGCCCCGGGACGGATAGCGGCGGGATGGAGTGGCCCCGTCCCGCCGCTATGAGGCAGTGTGTCTACTGGGGGGACCGATTGTCCCCCCGGGGGATGGGCGCGAAAGCGCGGGCACGGGGAGGACACCGGAAGAATGCTTCGGGCGATTCCCGGTATCCTCCCAAAGCGTGCCGAAGGGTCACCGTGGGGTTTTTAGTGGGTAGGTCCCGCGCCTGTCGTTGAACGGGCGCGGGGAATCCCACACACCCCTCCCACCTCTCCCCAAGGAGGTGGGAGGGAGTCTTTCGAAGATTTTCCCCACGACAAAAAAAAAAAAAAAAAAAAAAAAAAAAAAAAAGTCCGCTCTGCTCCGAATCATCGCTCCGGCGTCAAAAATCGTCGTAGGACAAAAAATCGCCACCCTATCTTGCAGGAAAAAATCCGGGGAACACGATGGCGTCGTCAAAAGTGCAGGTCGTCGAGCTCGTTTTCGAGAAAAAAAAAAAAAAATTCTCAAAATTCGACAAAAAAATAAAACGATCAGTGGACCGTGTAGAGAATCTAAAACTGCATAAGAATCGTATAGACGAAAATTGGCGTTCACGTGCTCGTTTTTGTGGAAAAAATTAAAAAAGCTCTCAAACTTCGAGGTAAAAAAAACAAAAACCATCCACCAGGTAGCCAACGGAAAACGGTACAAGTATCGTACGGGCGAAAACGAGCGTTACCGTGCTCGTTTTCGAGTTATTGACGAAAAACAGCCTGGAGCGATCGGTCCGGCGGTCGACGCGCGAAAGTTTCTAAGTCCGCTCTGCTCCGAAACACCGCTCCGGCGTCAAAAATCGTCGTAGGACAAAAAATCGACACGCTATCTTGCAGGAAAAAATCCGGGGAACACGATGGCGTCGTCAGAAGTGCAGGTCGTCGAGCTCGTTTTCGAGAAAAAAAAAAAACAATTCTCAAAATTCGACAAAAAAATAAAACGATCAGTGGACCGTGTAGAGAATATAAAACTGCATAAGAATCGTATAGACGAAAATTGGCGTTCACGTGCTCGTTTTTGAGAAAAAAGTTAAAAAAGCTCTCAAAATTCGAGATAAAAAAAAAACAAACCATCTGCCAGGTAGCCAACGGTAAACGGTACAAGTATCGTACGGGCGAAAACGAGCGTTACCGTGCTCGTTTTCGAGTTATTGACGAAAAACAGCCTGGAGCGATCGGTCCGGCGGTCGACGCGCGAAAGTTTCTAAGTCCGCTCTGCTCCGAATCATCGCTCCGGCGTCAAAAATCGTCGTAGGACAAAAAATCGCAACCCTGTCTTGCAGGAAAAAATCCGGGGAACACGATGGCGTCGTCAAAAGTGCAGGTCGTCGAGCTCGTTTTCGAGAAAAAAAAAAAAAAATTCTCAAAATTCGACAAAAAAATAAAACGATCAGTGGACCGTGTAGAGAATATAAAACTGCATAAGAATCGTATAGACGAAAATTGGCGTTCACGTGCTCGTTTTTGAGAAAAAAGTTAAAAAAGCTCTCAAAATTCGAGATAAAAAAAAAACAAACCATCTGCCAGGTAGCCAACGGTAAACGGTACAAGTATCGTACGGGCGAAAACGAGCGTTACCGTGCTCGTTTTCGAGTTATTGACGAAAAACAGCCTGGAGCGATCGGTCCGGCGGTCGACGCGCGAAAGTTTCTAAGTCCGCTCTGCTCCGAATCATCGCTCCGGCGTCAAAAATCATCGTAGGACAAAAAATCGCCACCCTATCTTGCAGGAAAAAATCCGGGGAACACGATGGCGTCGTCAAAAGTGCAGGTCGACGAGCTCGTTTTCGAGAAAAAAAAAAAAAAATTCTCAAAATTCGACAAAAAAATAAAACGATCATTGGACCGTGTAGAGAATCTAAAACTGCATAAGAATCGTATAGACCAAAATTGGCCTTAACGTGCTGGTTTTCGAGTTATTGACGATAAGCCGGTATATATATGTCCGAGATAAAAAAAAAGATAGGGACAGTGGGAATCTCCTATACTATCACGGGCGTGTATTCTCCTACTAGTTTGATGGTTGTTGTTGCATAAACCAGCGACTGTTTGGCCCGCCGTTTAACCGCGCGGTTTAAAATTGCAACACAATGTTGGTGTCGCTCCGGGGTGAAAAAATGGAAAAACGACATACTTTACGCATAGGGGCGGCTGATCTTAACATATTTTGTCATGTCACCACCCCAGTGACTCTAAGACGGATTTTGCCGTCGCACGTTTTTTTATTAAAAAGTTATTAGTATATAAAAGATTTCGTTAAGCAAAAAGACACGAATATGGGAGTAGGACAAAAAATCGCCAGCCTATCTTGCAGGAAAAAATCCGGGGAACACGATGGCGTCGTCAAAAGTGCAGGTCGTCGAGCTAGTTTTCGAGAAAAAAAAAAAAAAATTCTCAAAACTCGACAAAAAAATAAAACGATCAGTGGACCGTGTAGAGAATCTAAAACTGCATAAGAATCGTATAGACCAAAATTGGCGTTCACGTGCTCGTTTTTGAGAAAAAAGTTAAAAAAGCTCTCAAAATTCGAGATAAAAAAAAAAAAAACCATCTACCAGGTAGCCAACGGTAAACGGTACAAGTATCGTACGGGCGAAAACGAGCGTTACCGTGCTCGTTTTCGAGTTATTGACGAAAAACAGCCTGGAGCGATCGGTCCGGCGGTCGACGCGCGAAAGTTTCTAAGTCCGCTCTGCTCCGAATCATCGCTCCGGCGTCAAAAATCGTCGTAGGACAAAAAATCGCCACCCTATCTTGCAGGAAAAAATCCGCGGAACACGATGGCGTCGTCAAAAGTGCAGGTCGTCGAGCTCGTTTTCGAGAAAAAAAAAAAAAAATTCTCAAAATTCGACAAAAAAATAAAACGATCAGTGGACCGTGTAGAGAATATAAAACTGCATAAGAATCGTATAGACGAAAATTGGCGTTCACGTGCTCGTTTTTGTGGAAAAAATTAAAAAAGCTCTCAAACTTCGAGATAAAAAAAAAAAAAACCATCTACCAGGTAGCCAACGGTAAACGGTACAAGTATCGTACGGGCGAAAACGAGCGTTACCGTGCTCGTTTTCGAGTTATTGACGAAAAACAGCCTGGAGCGATCGGTCCGGCGGTCGACGCGCGAAAGTTTCTAAGTCCGCTCTGCTCCGAAACACCGCTCCGGCGTCAAAAATCGTCGTAGGACAAAAAATAGACACGCTATCTTGCAGGAAAAAATCCGGGGAACACGATGGCGTCGTCAAAAGTGCAGGTCGTCGAGCTCGTTTTCGAGAAAAAAAAAAAAAAATTCTCAAAATTCGACAAAAAAATAAAACGATCAGTGGACCGTGTAGAGAATATAAAACTGCATAAGAATCGTATAGACGAAAATTGGCGTTCACGTGCTCGTTTTTGTGGAAAAAATTAGAAAAGCTCTCAAACTTCGAGATAAAAAAAAAAAAAACCGTCTACCAGGTAGCCAACGGTAAACGGTACAAGTATCGTACGGGCGAAAACGAGCGTTACCGTGCTCGTTTTCGAGTTATTGACGAAAAACAGCCTGGAGCGATCGGTCCGGCGGTCGACGCGCGAAAGTTTCTAAGTCCGCTCTGCTCCGAATCATCGCTCCGGCGTCAAAAATCGTCGTAGGACAAAAAATCGCAACCCTATCTTGCAGGAAAAAATCCGGGGAACACGATGGCGTCGTCAAAAGTGCAGGTCGTCGAGCTCGTTTTCGAGAAAAAAAAAAAAAAATTCTCAAAATTCGACAAAAAAATAAAACGATCAGTGGACCGTGTAGAGAATATAAAACTGCATAAGAATCGTATAGACGAAAATTGGCGTTCACGTGCTCGTTTTTGTGGAAAAAATTAAAAAAGCTCTCAAACTTCGAGATAAAAAAAAAAAAAACCATCTACCAGGTAGCCAACGGTAAACGGTACAAGTAT
This sequence comes from Colletes latitarsis, assembly GCF_051014445.1. Classification (NCBI taxonomy): domain Eukaryota; kingdom Metazoa; phylum Arthropoda; class Insecta; order Hymenoptera; family Colletidae; genus Colletes; species Colletes latitarsis. The sequence goes on from NC_135147.1 coordinate 988,374, forward strand.
CGTACGGGCGAAAATGAGCGTTACCGTGCTCGTTTTCGAGTTATTGACGAAAAACAGCCTGGAGCGATCGCTCCGGCGGTCGACGCGCGAAAGTTTCTAAGTCCGCTCTGCTCCGAAACACCGCTCCGGCGTCAAAAATCGTCGTAGGACAAAAAATCGCCACCCTATCTTGCAGGAAAAAATCCGGGGAACACGATGGCGTCGTCAAAAGTGCAGGTCGTCGAGCTCGTTTTCGAGAAAAAAAAAAAAAAATTCTCAAAATTCGACAAAAAAATAAAACGATCAGTGGACCGTGTAGAGAATATAAAACTGCATAAGAATCGTATAGACGAAAATTGGCGTTCACGTGCTCGTTTTTGAGAAAAAAGTTAAAAAAGCTCTCAAAATTCGAGATAAAAAAAAAACAAACCATCTGCCAGGTAGCCAACGGTAAACGGTACAAGTATCGTACGGGCGAAAACGAGCGTTACCGTGCTCGTTTTCGAGTTATTGACGAAAAACAGCCTGGAGCGATCGGTCCGGCGGTCGACGCGCGAAAGTTTCTAAGTCCGCTCTGCTCCGAATCATCGCTCCGGCGTCAAAAATCATCGTAGGACAAAAAATCGCCACCCTATCTTGCAGGAAAAAATCCGGGGAACACGATGGCGTCGTCAAAAGTGCAGGTCGACGAGCTCGTTTTCGAGAAAAAAAAAAAAAAATTCTCAAAATTCGACAAAAAAATAAAACGATCATTGGACCGTGTAGAGAATCTAAAACTGCATAAGAATCGTATAGACCAAAATTGGCCTTAACGTGCTGGTTTTCGAGTTATTGACGATAAGCCGGTATATATATGTCCGAGATAAAAAAAAAGATAGGGACAGTGGGAATCTCCTATACTATCACGGGCGTGTATTCTCCTACTAGTTTGATGGTTGTTGTTGCATAAACCAGCGACTGTTTGGCCCGCCGTTTAACCGCGCGGTTTAAAATTGCAACACAATGTTGGTGTCGCTCCGGGGTGAAAAAATGGAAAAACGACATACTTTACGCATAGGGGCGGCTGATCTTAACATATTTTGTCAATGTCATCTTCCCAGTGACCCTAGGAAGGAGTTTGCCGTTGCACGTTTTCCTATTAAAAAGTAATTAGTGTACAAAAATTTTCGTGAAGCAAAAAACAAGAATATGAAAGTACGTTCCATGAGCATTACGGTGAATAAAACAGAAATTAAAAATTCCCGAGGGGTTGAACAGCATCATATTGAATTCGTTTTGCTGACTGGGGTCTGCGCCCCCCAGACCCCCGCTACACTAGCCCAGACCAAACCCACTTTGTAATAGTGGTATCATATTAAATTGAACAGCATCGTACTTAATTCGTTTTGCTGAATGGGGGGCTGCGCCCCCCAAACCCCCGCTACACTAGCCCAGACCTAACCCATTTTGTAATAGCGGTATCAAATTAAATTGAACAGTATCGTACTAAATTCGTTTTGCTGACTGGGGGGCTGCGCCCCCCAGACCCCCGCAACACTAGCCCGGACCTAACCCACTTTGTAATAGCGGTATCATATTAAATTGAACAGCATCGTACTAAATTCGTTTTGCTGAATGGGGGGCTGCGCCCCCCAAACCCCCGCTACACTAGCCCAGACCTAACCCATTTTGTAATAGCGGTATCAAATTAAATTGAACAGCATCGTACTAAATTCGTTTTGCTGACAGGGGTCTGCGCCCCCCAGACCCCCGCTACACTAGCCCAGACCTAACCCCCTTTGTAATAGCGGTATCATATTAAATTGAACAGCATCATATTGAATTCGTTTTGCTGACTGGGGTCTGCGCGCCCCAGACCCCCGCAACACTAGCCCGGACCTAACCCACTTTGTAATAGCGGTATCATATTAAATTGAACAGCATCGTACTAAATTCGTTTTGCTGAATGGGGGGCTGCGCCCCCCAAACCCCCGCTACACTAGCCCAGACCTAACCCATTTTGTAATAGCGGTATCAAATTAAATTGAACAGTATCGTACTAAATTCGTTTTGCTGACTGGGGGGCTGCGCCCCCCAGACCCCCGCAACACTAGCCCGGACCTAACCCACTTTGTAATAGTGGTATCATATTAAATTGAACAGCATCGTACATAATTCGTTTTGCTGAATGGGGGGCTGCGCCCCCCAAACCCCCGCTACACTAGCCCAGACCTAACCCATTTTGTAATAGCTGTATCAAATTAAATTGAACAGCATCATATTGAATTCGTTTTGCTGACAGGGGTCTGCGCCCCCCAGACCCCCGCTACACTAGCCCAGACCTAACCCACTTTGTAATAGTGGTATCATATTAAATTGAACAGCATCGTACATAATTCGTTTTGCTGAATGGGGGGCTGCGCCCCCCAAACCCCCGCTACACTAGCCCAGACCTAACCCATTTTGTAATAGCGGTATCAAATTAAATTGAACAGCATCGTACTAAATTCGTTTTGCTGACAGGGGTCTGCGCCCCCCAAACCCCCGCTACACTAGCCCAGACCTAACCCATTTTGTAATAGCGGTATCAAATTAAATTGAACAGCATCATATTGAATTCGTTTTGCTGACTGGGGTCTGCGCCCCCCAAACCCCCGCTACACCAGCCCAGACCTAACCCATTTTGTAATAGCGGTACCAAATTAAATTGAGCAGCATCATATTGAATTCGTTTTGCTGACAGGGGTCTGCGCCCCCCAGACCCCCGCTACACTAGCCCAGACCTAACCCCCTTTGTAATAGCGGTATCATATTAAATTGAACAGCATCATATTGAATTCGTTTTGCTGACTGGGGTCTGCGCGCCCCAAACCACCGCAACACTGGCCCAGACCTAGCCCATTTTGTAATGACTGTATTGGAACTGCGTTAGGGCTAGTTTAGAATTGGTTAGGTGAAGTAATGCGGAGAGCAGTTTCGCCTGCGTCCCGGGATGCTTGTTGGCATGAGTGGTGTCTGAATGAGTAAAGACGGATGAGACACTTGTGGGGTATGGTGAGTCAGATTCTCAAACTACCCATATATTCTTCTGAGGCATGGGTGCCTATCCAAGGATCTCCTTCGGTATCTAAAACAGAAATAAAAAAAAAAAAAAAAAAAAAAAAAAAAATGAATATGGACTGTGTTAGGACTGAATTGGATAAGGTCTGGGTTACGTCTCGGTTAGGTCTGAGTTAGGACTGGTTTAAGACTGGGTTAGGACTGGGTTAGGACTGGGTTAGGACTGGGTTAGGTCTGGGTTAGGACTGGGTTAGGTCTGGGTTAGGTCTGGGTTAGGACTGGGTTAGGTCTGGGTTAGGACTGGGTTAGGACTGGGTTAGGTCTGGGTTAGGTCTGGGTTAGGTCTGGGTTAGGACTGGGTTAGGACTGGGTTAGGTCTGGGTTAGGTCTGGGTTAGGTCTGGGTTAGGACTGGGTTAGGACTGGGTTAGGTCTGGGTTAGGTCTGGGTTAGGTCTGGGTTAGGTCTGGGTTAGGTCTGGGTTAGGTCTGGGTTAGGTCTGGGTTAGGACTGGGTTAGGACTGGGTTAGGTCTGGGTTAGGCCTGGGTTAGGTCTGGGTTAGGACTGGGTTAGGACTGGGTTAGGTCTGGGTTAGGACTGGGTTAGGTCTGGGTTAGGACGGGGTTAGGTCTGGGTTAGGTCTGGGTTAGGACTGGGATAGGTCTGGGTTAGGTCTGGGTTACGACTGGGTTAGGTCTGGGTTACGACTGGGTTAGGTCTGGGTTACGACTGGGTTAGGTCTGGGTTACGACTGGGTTAGGTCTGGGTTACGACTGGGTTAGGATTGGGTTAGGTCTGGTTTAGGACTGGGTTAGGTCTAGGTTAGGACTGGGTTAGGTCTGGGTTAGGTCTGGGTTAGGACTGGGTTAGGTCTGGGTTAGGACTGGGTTAGTACTGGGTTAGGACTGGGTTAGGTCTGGGTTAGGTCTGGGTTATTTCTGGGTTAGGTCTGGGTTAGGTCTGGGTTAGGTCTGGGTTAGGGCTGGGTTAGGTCTGGGTTAGGTCTGGGTCAGGTCTGGGGTATTTCTGGGTTAGGACTGGGTTAGGTCTGGGTTAGGTCTGGGTTATTTCTGGGTTAGGTCTGGGTTAGGTCTGGGTTAGGTCTGGGTTAGGTCTGGGTTAGGTCTGGGTTAGGTCTGGGTTAGGACTGGGTTAGTACTGGGTTAGGACTGGGTTAGGTCTGGGTTAGGTCTGGGTTATTTCTGGGTTAGGTCTGGGTTAGGGCTGGGTTAGGTCTGGGTTAGGTCTGGGTCAGGTCTGGGGTATTTCTGGGTTAGGACTGGGTTAGGTCTGGGTTAGGTCTGGGTTAGGACTGGGTTAGGTCTGGGTTAGGACTGGGTTAGGACTGGGTTAGGTCTGGGTTAGGTCTGGGTTAGGTTTGGGTTAGGACTGGGTAGGTTCTGGGTTAGGACTTGGTTAGGACTGGGTTAGGACTGTGTTAGGACTGGGTTAGGTCTGGGTTAGGTCTGGGTTAGGACTGGGTTAGGTCTGGGTTAGGACTGGGTTAGGTCTGGGTTAGGTCTGGGTTCGGTCTGGGTTAGGTCTGGGTTAGGTCTGGGTCAGGACTGGGTTAGGACTGGGTTAGGTCTGGGTTAGGACTGGGTTAGGACTGGGTTAGGTCTGGGTTAGGACTGGGTTAGGACTGGGTTAGGTCTGGGTTAGGACTGGGTTAGGACTGGGTTAGGTCTGGGTTAGGTCTGGGTTAGGACTGGGTTAGGTCTGGGTTAGGACTGGGTTAGGTCTGGGTTAGTACTGGATTTGGTTAGGTCTGTGTTAGGTCTGGGTTAGGACTGGGTTAGGACTGGGTTAGGTCTGGGTTAGGACTGGGTTAGGACTGGGTTAGGACTGGGTTAGGTCTGGGTTAGGTCTGGGTTATTTCTGGGTTAGGTCTGGGTTAGGTCTGGGTTAGGTCTGGGTTAGGTCTGGGTTAGGTCTGGGTTAGGACTGGGTTAGGACTGGGTTAGGTCTGGGTTAGGACTGGGTTAGGACTGGGTTAGGTCTGGGTTAGGACTGGGTTAGGTCTGGGTTAGGTCTGGGTTCGGTCTGGGTTAGGACTGGGTTAGGTCTGGGTTAGGTCTGGGTTAGGTCTGGGTTAGGTCTGGGTTAGGTCTGGGTTAGGACTGGGTTAGGACTGGGTTAGGTCTGGGTTAGGTCTGGGTTAGGACTGGGTTAGGTCTGGGTTAGTACTGGATTTGGTTAGGTCTGGGTTAGGTCTGGGATAGGACTGGGTTAGGACTGGGTTAGGTCTGGGTTAGGACTGGGTTAGGTCTGGGTTAGGTTTGGGTTAGGACTGGGTAGGTTCTGGGTTAGGACTTGGTTAGGACTGGGTTAGGACTGTGTTAGGACTGGGTTAGGTCTGGGTTAGGTCTGGGTTAGGACTGGGTTAGGTCTGGGTTAGGACTGGGTTAGGTCTGGGTTAGGTCTGGGTTCGGTCTGGGTTAGGTCTGGGTTAGGTCTGGGTTAGGACTGGGTTAGGACTGGGTTAGGTCTGGGTTAGGACTGGGTTAGGACTGGGTTAGGTCTGGGTTAGGACTGGGTTAGGACTGGGTTAGGTCTGGGTTAGGACTGGGTTAGGACTGGGTTAGGTCTGGGTTAGGTCTGGGTTAGGACTGGGTTAGGTCTGGGTTAGGTCTGGGTTCGGTCTGGGTTAGGTCTGGGTTAGGTCTGGGTTAGGACTGGGTTAGGACTGGGTTAGGTCTGGGTTAGGACTGGGTTAGGACTGGGTTAGGTCTGGGTTAGGACTGGGTTAGGACTGGGTTAGGTCTGGGTTAGGACTGGGTTAGGACTGGGTTAGGTCTGGGTTAGGTCTGGGTTAGGACTGGGTTAGGTCTGGGTTAGGACTGGGTTAGGTCTGGGTTAGTACTGGATTTGGTTAGGTCTGGGTTGGGTCTGGGTTAGGTCTGGGTTAGGACTGGGTTAGGACTGGGTTAGGTCTGGGTTAGGACTGGGTTAGGACTGGGTTAGGACTGGGTTAGGTCTGGGTTAGGTCTGGGTTATTTCTGGGTTAGGTCTGGGTTAGGTCTGGGTTAGGTCTGGGTTAGGTCTGGGTTAGGTCTGGGTTAGGTCTGGGTTAGGACTGGGTTAGGACTGGGTTAGGTCTGGGTTAGGACTGGGTTAGGACTGGGTTAGGTCTGGGTTAGGACTGGGTTAGGTCTGGGTTAGGACTGGGTTAGGTCTGGGTTAGTACTGGATTTGGTTAGGTCTGGGTTGGGTCTGGGTTAGGTCTGGGTTAGGACTGGGTTAGGACTGGGTTAGGTCTGGGTTAGGACTGGGTTAGGACTGGGTTAGGACTGGGTTAGGTCTGGGTTAGGTCTGGGTTATTTCTGGGTTAGGTCTGGGTTAGGTCTGGGTTAGGTCTGGGTTAGGACTGGGTTAGGTCTGGGATAGGTCTGGGTTAGGTCTGGGTTAGGACTGGGTTAGGACTGGGTTAGGTCTGGGTTAGGACTGGGTTAGGTCTGGGTTAGTACTGGATTTGGTTAGGTCTGGGTTAGGTCTGGGTTAGGTCTGGGTTAGGTCTGGGTTAGGACTGGGTTAGGACTGGGTTAGGTCTGGGTTAGGACTGGGTTAGGACTGGGTTAGGACTGGGTTAGGTCTGGGTTAGGTCTGGGT
>NC_135147.1:1002500-1005000 GCF_051014445.1 Colletes latitarsis
ACGGCCGGGCGTACAGTACATTCAAAAGCCTTTGCGCGTGGCTGCGACCAAACGGGTATAATACACCCGTATATTCTTGGTTCCGAACAGTAACTTCACGCGCAATCGGGCGAACGCACGCGGCAGCGCCCATCGGTTGCTCGATGAAATCGATGCGATAAACTACAGCCTTCTCGGCTGGTCGTCGTTAGTCGCGCGAGCAACGGATGGCCGCACAATCGACGCGTCGTCGTTTGCGATTATTCGCCTCACGTTAGCCATGAGTATGTATATTATTCATTTACGAACGAACGCGGCAGCGTCCATCGGTTGCTCGATGAAATCGATGCGATAAACTACAGCCGTCTCGGCTGGTCGTCGTTAGTCGCGCGAGCAACGATGGCCGCAAAATCGACGCGTCGTCGTTTGCGATTATTCGCCTCAAGTTAGCCATGAGTATGTATATTATTCATTTACGAACGAACGCGGCAGCGTCCATCGGTTGCTCGATGAAATCGATGCGATAAACTACAGCCGTTTCGGCTGGTCGTCGTTAGTCGCGCGAGCAACGATGGCCGCAAAATCGACGCGTCGTCGTTTGCGATTATTCGCCTCAAGTTAGCCATGAGTATGTATATTATTCATTTACGAACGAACGCGGCAGCGTCCACCGGTTGCTCGATGAAATCGATGCGATAAACTACAGCCGTCTCGGCTGGTCGTCGTTAGTCGCGCGAGCAACGATGGCCGCAAAATCGACGCGTCGTCGTTTGCGATTATTCGCCTCTGGCTATCCGTGAGTATGTATAATATTCATATACGAACGAACGCGGCAGCGCCCATCGGTTGCTCGATGAAATCGATGCGATAAACTACAGCCTTCTCGGCTGGTCGTCGTTAGTCGCGCGAGCAACGGATGGCCGCACAATCGACGCGTCGTCGTTTGCGATTATTCGCCTCACGTTAGCCATGAGTATGTATATTATTCATTTACGAACGAACGCGGCAGCGTCCATCGGTTGCTCGATGAAATCGATGCGATAAACTACAGCCGTTTCGGCTGGTCGTCGTTAGTCGCGCGAGCAACGATGGCCGCAAAATCGACGCGTCGTCGTTTGCGATCATTCGCCTCAGGCTATCCGTGAGTATGTATAACATTCATTTACGAACGAACGCGGCAGCGTCCATCGGTTGCTCGATGAAATCGATGCGATAAACTACAGCCGTCTCGGCTGATCGTCGTTAGTCGCGCGAGCAACGATGGCCGCACAATCGACGCGTCGTCGTTTGCGATTATTCGCCTCAGGCTATCCGTGAGTATGTATAACATTCATTTACGAACGAACGCGGCAGCGTCCATCGGTTGCTCGATGAAATCGATGCGATAAACTACAGCCGTTTCGGCTGGTCGTCGTTAGTCGCGCGAGCAACGATGGCCGCAAAATCGACGCGTCGTCGTTTGCGATCATTCGCCTCAGGCTATCCGTGAGTATGTATAACATTCATTTACGAACGAACGCGGCAGCGTCCATCGGTTGCTCGATGAAATCGATGCGATAAACTACAGCCGTCTCGGCTGATCGTCGTTAGTCGCGCGAGCAACGATGGCCGCACAATCGACGCGTCGTCGTTTGCGATTATTCGCCTCAGGCTATCCGTGAGTATGTATAACATTCATTTACGAACGAACGCGGCAGCGTCCATCGGTTGCTCGATGAAATCGATGCGATAAACTACAGCCGTCTCGGCTGATCGTCGTTAGTCGCGCGAGCAACGATGGCCGCACAATCGACGCGTCGTCGTTTGCGATTATTCGCCTCAGGCTATCCGTGAGTATGTATAACATTCATTTACGAACGAACGCGGCAGCGTCCATCGGTTGCTCGATGAAATCGATGCGATAAACTACAGCCGTCTCGGCTGATCGTCGTTAGTCGCGCGAGCAACGATGGCCGCACAATCGACGCGTCGTCGTTTGCGATTATTCGCCTCAGGCTATCCGTGAGTATGTATAACATTCATTTACGAACGAACGCGGCAGCGTCCATCGGTTGCTCGATGAAATCGATGCGATAAACTACAGCCTTCTCGGCTGGTCGTCGTTAGTCGCGCGAGCAACGATGGCCGCACAATCGACGCGTTGTCGTTCGTTTGCGATTCGCTTCAGGCTACCCGTAAGGATGTATATTATTTTATTACTTCCTCGCCGTCATCAGGACGTTTCGTTCGGAGCACGACGACGAGCACACACGCCACCGGGCAAAGCGGGATACGCAAGTTCAAACCGTAAAGGAACGTCGCGAAACGATGTTCGACGGCGTCTCGTTCCTCGGCTGTAGATCCTTGGGCGCTTTGTTTCGGCCCCTGCGCGTTGTGTGTGACAATCGGTCGTCGTCTCCTCTTCGAGCGAGCGCAACGTAAACAGCCAGCATCGTATCTCCGACCGAGACGCGTATATAATGGAAAAATTGACGGCGGGTGACATCCTCGATCGTCGCAACGATGGGTCTTATTTTCTCTT
>NC_135147.1:1007500-1052500 GCF_051014445.1 Colletes latitarsis
TATTATATATGTATAGAGAGGGTACCACCAAAAACCCTCTCCTTCGTTTAGTTTCTTTCACTTTTCCGAGAGCTCCCCAAACTCTCGTTTATTTAATTTAATTTCATTTTTCGAGAGAGCGACCACCAACTAACTCTCTTATATTTGCTTTTTCTCGACAGAGCCACCACCAACTAACTCTCTTATATTTGCTTTTTCTCGACAGAGTCACCACCAACTCTCTCTCGTTTATATTTGCTTTTTCTCGACAGAGAAACCACCAACTCTCTCGTTTATATTTGCTTTTTCTCGACAGAGTCACCACCAAACTCTCTCGTTTCGTATTTTACTTCACAACAGAACATTATTGTATAATGGTATCCCACAACGACAAAGTACGTAGAGCTGCGCTCATGCTGAACATCTCGGGCACTTATTCACGCTGGGCATCGATCGTGGAAGCACGTATTGCCAGGCCCGAAGACTAAGCATTCATGCTGGACAAAAACGAGAAAGCGCGTATGTGCTGGTCGAGAAAGCACGTATTCGGCGCCGTACTGTTATGTCGAGGTCAGACACCTGTATTTCATTCTTTGCTCACTTTCCAGAGTACGAACCGTAGTTCCATACAATTTTTGCCTTTTAAGCTACGCTCCGTAGAGTGTAGTGCCAGTTTATGGTTTTCACAAAATTTTCAATCGCTCGGACTGAAGAGTTGATGCTCGGATAGTACGAGTATACATATTTTAAACGTATACAAGTCACCAACGTCACTCGAGACGCTTATACCACTTCAAGAGCCATTCGGTCAAAGACACCGACTCGTGGCAATGCAGTGTGGAGAAAGTCTGGAACGAGCACGATACAGAACAGTCAGGATGAAATCCCGAGGAGCGACGACTGCTTCTCAACCGAGGTCGAAGAATAGCCGTACGCTCGACGCTGCCCCGACCGACTCGACCGGACCGTCGCTTCTCTTATAGGTACCGAGGCGCCCGCCGGAACGCCGGCGACGCACGGGCTTACGCACGGCCGCTTATGGGGGGAACCGCGCGACCCAACCGCCCGCCCGAACGGCCTGTTATAACTTAGAGCGAAAACCAACACCTGTAATTTCCTTAATAATTGAGCTAGGGCAAAAAAAAAAAACGCTATCTTGTAGGAAAAAAGCAGGGGAACACGATGCCGTCGTTAAAAATATAGATTGCCGTGCTCGTTTTCGAGAAAAAAATGAAAAAATGGTCAAAATCGTCGCAGGACAAAAACTCGACACGCTATCTTGTAGGCAAAAATTAGACGAATTCAAAACCGTAGTTAAAAATATCGGTCGTCGCGCTAGTTTTCGAGAAAAAAACAAAAACGTTCAAAAAATTCGAGATAAAAAAAAAAAAACCAGCCTACCAGATAGAAAAAATTACACTGAACAAATATCATATAGGTCAAAATATGTGTTAGCGTACTAGTTTTCGAGATATAGACGAAAAACCGTCGCCGCCGATCGGTACGTCGGTCGATGCGAAAGCACCGCGCGACCGAGCGCCCGCCTAAAAGACCAGTTCGAACATACCGAAAAATCAAGAAACCGTAACTTCCTTAATAATTGAGCTAGGACAAAAAATCGACACGCTATCTTGCAGGAAAAAATCCGGGGAACACGATGGCGTCGTCAAAAGTGCAGGTCGTCGAGCTCGTTTTCGAGAAAAAAAAAAAAAAATTCTCAAAATTCGACAAAAAAATAAAACGATAAGTGGACCGTGTAGAGAATCTAAAACTGCATAAGAATCGTATAGACGAAAATTGGCGTTCACGTGCTCGTTTTTGTGGAAAAAATTAAAAAAGCTCTCAAACTTCGAGGTAAAAAAAACAAAAACCATCCACCAGGTAGCCAACGGAAAACGGTACAAGTATCGTACGGGCGAAAACGAGCGTTACCGTGCTCGTTTTCGAGTTATTGACGAAAAACAGCCTGGAGCGATCGGTCCGGCGGTCGACGCGCGAAACTTTCTAAGTCCGCTCTGCTCCGAAACACCGCTCCGGCGTCAAAAATCGTCGTAGGACAAAAAATCGACACGCTATCTTGCAGGAAAAAATCCGGGGAACACGATGGCGTCGTCAAAAGTGCAGGTCGTCGAGCTCGTTTTCGAGAAAAAAAAAAAAAAATTCTCAAAATTCGACAAAAAAATAAAACGATCACTGGACCGTGTAGAGAATCTAAAACTGCATAAGAATCGTATAGACGAAAATTGGCGTTCACGCGCTCGTTTTTGAGAAAAAAGTTAAAAAAGCTCTCAAAATTCGAGATAAAAAAAAAAAAAACCATCTACCAGGTAGCCAACGGTAAACGGTACAAGTATCGTACGGGCGAAAACGAGCGTTACCGTGCTCGTTTTCGAGTTATTGGCGAGAAACAGCCTGGAGCGATCGGTCCGGCGGTCGACGCGCGAAAGTTTCTAAGTCAGCTCTGCTCCGAATCATCGCTCCGGCGTCAAAAATCGTCGTAGGACAAAAAATCGCCACCCTATCTTGCAGAAAAAAATCCGGGGAACACGATGGCGTCGTCAAAAGTGCAGGTCGTCGAGCTCGTTTTCGAGAAAAAAAAAAAAAAATTCTCAAAATTCGACAAAAAAATAAAACGATCAGTGGACCGTGTAGAGAATCTAAAACTGCATAAGAATCGTATAGACGAAAATTGGCGTTCACGTGCTCGTTTTTGTGGAAAAAATTAAAAAAGCTCTCAAACTTCGAGGTAAAAAAAACAAAAACCATCCACCAGGTAGCCAACGGAAAACGGTACAAGTATCGTACGGGCGAAAACGAGCGTTACCGTGCTCGTTTTCGAGTTATTGACGAAAAACAGCCTGGAGCGATCGGTCCGGCGGTCGACGCGCGAAAGTTTCTAAGTCCGCTCTGCCCCCCCTCAGGGGCTGCCAGCCTTTCAGCTGCAGTACGGGCTTAACGAACCCGGGGTACCCGAGTCATACACACACCGTAAGCCTCCTGTTGGTCGTCACAACGACCCATTCACAATTCCCTATTGGTTTTGTGAATGGTACGTGACGGCAGGAGGAACGGGGGTCTTGGCTTAACCGCCTGGGCCACGAGTATGGCGACTCTATAAAATCGCCCTCCAATCCTAAGCTATGGTGCGCGGCGATGGGATGCATGGTTGGGGGAGGAGGCCCAATCCCAAGCGACCACCTCCGGGGAACCTGCCGAACCCCCGGAGTATTAGGCTTACCCGGGTAAGGCGGCTCTGCCCGGGTGGACCTTTATTTCCGACCATCTCGTGGGATTTTTTATGGACTCAGAAAATAAAATGGGGATGGGGCGGGTTTTGTCGGTTGGGGAGGACGGAGACGGGGTTGGGGTTAGGGTGGCGGCGCTCGCGCCCCACTCAGCGCCAGGTCCGGCTTCGTGGAGGGTGGAGGAGGACGACGAGACGGCGTCGGTCTCGTCCTTCTCCTCCAGCACGAGCCACATAGGCTCTAAGAGGAAGAGGACGGGGCAGGCCGTCGTCGAGGTGGGCGGGGCGATGAGCCCGTCGGTGAGGCTGAGTTGCCTCAGGGACGAGGTGACCGAGGAGATATCGGAGAGGATCTCCTCGTCCCTGAGGCGGGTGGAGAAAGTCGCCGCTGCCTGCGCCTTTAAGGGGCAGAAAAGCGGTGGCGCGGAGGCCCTGAAGGCCGCGGCGGAGGAAATGAGGGAGGCGGCGCGGGAGCTCAGAGGGCGGAACGCCCGTCTGCAGCTCCTGTTGGAGGAGGAGCGACAGGGGAGGAGGAGGGCAGAGGCGCTGTGGAACAGCGCGGCCCTTCCTCCCATCCTCCCTCCTCCTCCACCGCCGCGTCCCTCGGCGGAGGTAAATAAGCGGAGTGCGGCGGCAGTGGTGCGGGGCACCGCGGGCCCCTCCACCCGCACTCCGCCCGTGAAGAAGTCCCCGTCCTCCTCAGAAGACGATCTTCTGAGGAGGATTGGGGACATGATTGATGGCAAGCTGGCCGCCTTCCGGGAGGAGCTCCTCGCCGGAAGAGCGGTCAGCAGGAAGGCGGTGCCTCCCCGACCTGTTCCAGTACAGTCGGGGAAGGCAAAGAAGGGCGGAGTGAAGGCTCCGCCCAGCGTTGCGGCACCAGGGCCCCGGGTCGCGACCCCCAAGGGGGGGGGTGTACCCGTGGTCGCGGTGGTCGCGTCCTCCACAGCACCCTCCCAAGGGGGGGTGGCGTGGAGTGAGGTGGTGGGGCGGAAGGCGAAGCGGGCGGCGAGGAAGGCCTCGCAACCGCGGCCTCCGCCTCCGCCGCCGGCGGCCAAGGTAAAGGCCGCGAAGGTCGGGAAGGCACGACCAGGTCGTCCCCCAAAAACGGCAGCGGTGACGCTGACCGTTGCGCAGGGGGGCGACCTGACCCTCGCGGAGGCGATGCGGCTCGCCAGGGAGAATATCTCCCTGGAAGAGCTGGGCATCGCCTCCGTGAGGGCGAAGAGGGCCGTGACCGGGGGTCTCTTGCTGGAGATCCCCGGTGCAGAAGGCGGCGCGAAGGCGGATCGTCTCGCCCAGAGGCTCCGGGAGCAGCTGGGCGAGCGAGGTGTCCGGGTCGCCCGGCCCACGAAGCGCACGGAGATGCGCGTTTGTGGGCTGGACGACTCGGTCAGCGCACAGGATGTGTCCCGTGCCCTTGCGAGGGCGGGGGACTGTCCTGTGGAGGATCTGCGGGTCGGAGAGATCCGCAGGTCGCCCTCCGGCCTCGGGTCGGTGTGGGCCCGGTGCCCCCTCTCCGCCGCCCGTAAGGTGGCGGAATCCGGGAGGGTGTTGGTGGGGTGGGTTTCGGCGCGAGTGGAAATCCTCGCGCCGCGCCCGCTCCAGTGTCACCGCTGCCTCGAATTGGGGCACGTGAGGCAGTGGTGCACCTCGCCGGTGGACCGCAGCGGTCAGTGTTACCGCTGCGGTGCCAAAGAGCACCGTGCGAGCCAGTGCTCGGCGGCCCCCCACTGCCCGTTGTGTGCGGACATGGGGAGGCCAGCCGATCACAGGGTGGGGAGCAAGAAGTGCTCCCCCCCCTCCCGGAAGGAGAGGAAGAGGCGGGCTGCACCGGCTCCGGTGCCGAGGGCGGTGGCATCGTCCTCGATGGAGGTGGACGGTGCTACGGGGACGGACGGCCGGGAGGAGGCTGGCGCGGCCATTAATTAATGCCGCCCCGCCTCCTCCTCCAGGCCAACCTCAACCACTGCCGCGCGGCACAGGACTTGATGTCCCAAGTCCTCGCGGAGTGGGGGGTTGGCCTGGCGGTCGCCGCCGAGCCGTACCGCGTCCCTGATCACCCTCATTGGGTGGGCGACGCGGACGGCTTGGTGGCGACGGTATGGGGAGGGGGCGACGGGTCCCCACCGTTCTCCTTGTTGGAGCGCGGTCGGGGATTCGTCGCCGTGGACTGGGGGGGAGTCGCTGTGGTGGGGTGCTACATTTCGCCCCGTAGCGGTCACGCTGCGTTCGAGCTGTACTTGGCCGAGGTCGCGGCATGCGTGCAGCGCTGCGCGGCCCGGCCGGTGCTGGTCCTGGGGGATTTTAATGCCAAGTCGGTGGCTTGGGGATCCCCCAGGACCTCCGTTCGCGGCGGGATCCTGGGCGATTGGGCGGCGGGGCTCGACCTCCGGGTATTGAACCGGGGGTCGGAGCACACATGCGTGCGGCGATATGGGGGGTCCATCGTGGATGTTGGATTCGCGACCCCCAACGCCGTGCGCATGGTGTCGGGTTGGCACGTGGTCGCGGGGGCAGAGACACTCTCCGATCACCGGTACATCCGGATGGAGGTCTCTGCCGCCGCGAGTGCATCCCGACACGGCCGCCTGCGTGGCACCCCACCACGCCGCTGGGCGCTTCGGCGCCTCGACAAGGACGCCCTGATGGCAGCTGCCCTCGCTGCAACTTGGCCGCAGGGAGCGGCCGAGTTGCCGAGCATAGAGGAGGAGGTCGCCCGGCTCGGAGCATTGGTCGCGGGTATTTGCGACGCGGCGATGCCTCGGGTCGGGCGGGCTTCTCCTCGCCGGGCGGTGTACTGGTGGTCGGACGCGATCGCGGAGTTGCGAGTCGCGACTGTCCGCGCCCGACGCCAGTACACCCGCGCGCGCCGTCGTCAACGTACAGGCGACGGCGTGGCGCGAGCGAGGGCAGCTGATGACCTGTATGGAGCATACCGCGTGGCGCGGGTTGCTCTGCAGGTCGCCATCAAACGGGCCAAGACCCAGGCATGGAAGGAGCTCCTCCAGACCCTTGATGACGATCCATGGGGGCGCCCATATAAGGTGGTGCTGAATAAGCTCCGCCCGTGGGCGCCCCCCGTCACCGAGGGTCTTGACCCCCGGCTGCTGGAGGACGTGGTCAATACACTCTTCCCAATTGGGGAGAGGGGACCGCGTCCTCCGGCGGCGGCGGCTGTCCCAGTGGAGTGGACGGCCGAATTGGGGGTCACGCAGGAGGAGCTGGCAGCGGCCATCAGACGGCTCGGGGTTCGTAACACGGCCCCGGGTCCGGATGGTGTGCCCGGCCGGGTTTGGGTCTTGACCCAGGGCGTCCTTGGGGCCGACCTCAGGCGGTTGTTCGACCGCTGCCTGAGGGACGGGCGATTCCCCCCCAGTTGGAAGGTGGCGAGGATGGTCCTCCTCCGGAAGGAGGGTCGGCCCGCGGAGTCTCCCTCCGCATACCGGCCCATTTGTCTCCTCGACGAGGTGGGCAAGCTCTTCGAGCGTGTGATTGCTGCCCGCCTCGTCGAGCACCTGTCGCGGGGTGATCCCGGTCTGGCCGACTGCCAGTTCGGTTTCCGGGGGGGCCGATCGACTATCGACGCGATAGGTCGTGTGAGGGCCCTCTCGGGGGCGGCCGTCTCCCGGGGAGGGGTGGCATTGGCAATATCCTTGGATATTGCCAATGCCTTTAACACCCTCCCCTGGGAAGAGATAAGGAGGGGACTCGAATATCATCGGGTCCCCCCTTGTCTCAGGGCGGTCGTCGGGGATTATCTCCGCGGCAGGTGGATCGAGTATCCGGGCCGGGATGGTGATATGCGGAGGGAGGTGTACTGCGGTGTTCCGCAGGGGTCGGTCCTCGGGCCACTCCTGTGGAACATCGCGTACGACTCGGTGTTGCGGGCCGGCCTCCCCGACGGCGTCAGCACGGTGTGTTATGCGGATGACACACTGGTGCTGGCCGTCGGGGCGCACTGGGGGAGGGCCATGCGTCGCGCGGAGGAGGGGTCGCAACGCGTCGTCGACCGGATCAGGGGGATGGGGATGACGGTGGCGGTCCATAAGACCGAGGTGATTGCGTTCCATTCACCTCGGCAGGATCCGCCACCCCCTCTGATCCGGGTGGGTGGGGCTGACATCGAGGTGAAGGCCCAGATCAGGTATCTAGGGCTGATCCTCGATAGCCACTGGCGTTTCGAGGAGCATTTCCGCTGCCTGGTCCCCCGGTTGGAAAGGATGGTTGCGGCTCTGGGCCGGATCCTGCCCAACCTGGGGGGCCCGGCGGGCCGAGTTCGTCGCCTCTATGTGGCAATGGTCCAGTCGGTGGCCCTATACGGGGCCCCCGTCTGGGCGGACGACCTGGCTGCCTCCCGGCGCGGCATGACTATGCTGCGTCGGGTGCAGAGGCGCATGGCGCTCAGGGTCGTCCGCGGGTATCGGACCATGTCACATGAGGCGGCGACGGTTCTAGCGGGGATGCCGCCCATGGACCTGCTCGCGCGGTCGCACGCGGTGATGTACCGGCACCGCGTCGACCGTCGCGCGGGGGTGGGGGCGGTCCCGGGCGGGCAGGAACCTGCTTGGGGCGATTTGAAGCGCCAGGCCCGGCAGTCCGTGTTGCTCGCGTGGCAGGAGCGGCTGGCTCTGCCAACCGCGGGGCACCGGACTGTCGGGGCGGTTCGGCCACTCCTGAAGGAGTGGCTGGACAGAGGCCATGGCAGCCTCACCTACCGGATGGCACAGGTATTTTCCGGGCATGGCAGCTTCGGAAGATACCTGTGCCGGATAGGGAAGGAGCCGACGGCGCGTTGCTGCCACTGCGACGCTGAGCAGGACACGGCGGATCATACCCTGGAGGTATGCCCCGCGTGGGAGGGGGAGCGCCGTGTCCTGGTCGGCGTCATCGGGCGGGATGTCTCGCTGCCGGGCGTGGTGCGCGCCATGCTCGGCAGCGAGGAGAAGTGGAGGGCCGTGGCCTCCTTCTGCGAGAACGTAATGTTGCAGAAGGAGGCCGCGGGGAGGGAGCGCGAGCTTCAGCGGCGGGCTGAAGCTCGCGCTCGTGCGGTGGCCCGAGGTCGTCGCCCGGTCGCGAGGCGTCGCGGGCGGCCGCCTCGGCGTGGCGGATGACCTAGGCTGGGAGGGGGGTCCTGAGGGGACCCTCCTCCCGCCAGGCGGCGCCGGGTCGGACCGGTTGGGGGTAGGAGTGCCTCCCCCTACCGGTCCGACGCAAGGGGAGGCACCCTCGGCGGTCTGGTGCGGCCATGAACGCCCGGCCGCCGAGGGGTGGAAACGGGGTCGCGGGCGGTTGCGAGTTGGGGCTCGCAGCCGCCACTAAACGCGGCCCCGGGACGGATAGCGGCGGGATGGAGTGGCCCCGTCCCGCCGCTATGAGGCAGTGTGTCTACTGGGGGGACCGATTGTCCCCCCGGGGGATGGGCGCGAAAGCGCGGGCACGGGGAGGATACCGGAAGAATGCTTCGAGCGATTCCCGGTATCCTCCCAAAGCGTGCCGAAGGGTCACCGTGGGGTTTTTAGTGGGTAGGTCCCGCGCCTGTCGTTGTACGGGCGCGGGGAATCCCACACACCCCTCCCACCTCTCCCCAAGGAGGTGGGAGGGAGTCTTTCGAAGATTTTCCCCACGACAAAAAAAAAAAAAAAAAAAAAAAAAAAAAAGTCCGCTCTGCCCCGAAACACCGCTCCGGCGTCAAAAATCGTCGTAGGACAAAAAATCGACACGCTATCTTGCAGGAAAAAATCCGGGGAACACGATGGCGTCGTCAAAAGTGCAGGTCGTCGAGCTCGTTTTCGAGAAAAAAAAAAAACAATTCTCAAAATTCGACAAAAAAATAAAACGATCACTGGACCGTGTAGAGAATCTAAAACTGCATAAGAATCGTATAGACGAAAATTGGCGTTCACGTGCTCGTTTTTGCGGGAAAAATTAAAAAAGCTCTCAAAGTTCGAGATAAAAAAAAAAAAAACCGTCCACCAGGTAGCCAACGGTAAACGGTACAAGTATCGTACGGGCGAAAACGAGCGTTACCGTGCTCGTTTTCGAGTTATTGACGAAAAACAGCCTGGAGCGATCGGTCCGGCGGTCGACGCGCGAAAGTTTCTAAGTCCGCTCTGCTCCGAATCATCGCTCCGGCGTCAAAAATCGTCGTAGGACAAAAAATCGCCACCCTATCTTGCAGGAAAAAATCCGGGGAACACGATGGCGTCGTCAAAAGTGCAGGTCGTCGAGCTCGTTTTCGAGAAAAAAAAAAAAAAATTCTCAAAATTCGACAAAAAAATAAAACGATCAGTGGACCGTGTAGAGAATCTAAAACTGCATAAGAATCGTATAGACGAAAATTGGCGTTCACGTGCTCGTTTTTGTGGAAAAAATTAAAAAAGCTCTCAAACTTCGAGGTAAAAAAAACAAAAACCATCCACCAGGTAGCCAACGGAAAACGGTACAAGTATCGTACGGGCGAAAACGAGCGTTACCGTGCTCGTTTTCGAGTTATTGACGAAAAACAGCCTGGAGCGATCGGTCCGGCGGTCGACGCGCGAAACTTTCTAAGTCCGCTCTGCTCCGAAACACCGCTCCGGCGTCAAAAATCGTCGTAGGACAAAAAATCGACACGCTATCTTGCAGGAAAAAATCCGGGGAACACGATGGCGTCGTCAAAAGTGCAGGTCGTCGAGCTCGTTTTCGAGAAAAAAAAAAAAAAATTCTCAAAATTCGACAAAAAAATAAAACGATAAGTGGACCGTGTAGAGAATCTAAAACTGCATAAGAATCGTATAGACGAAAATTGGCGTTCACGTGCTCGTTTTTGTGGAAAAAATTAAAAAAGCTCTCAAACTTCGAGGTAAAAAAAACAAAAACCATCCACCAGGTAGCCAACGGAAAACGGTACAAGTATCGTACGGGCGAAAACGAGCGTTACCGTGCTCGTTTTCGAGTTATTGACGAAAAACAGCCTGGAGCGATCGGTCCGGCGGTCGACGCGCGAAACTTTCTAAGTCCGCTCTGCTCCGAAACACCGCTCCGGCGTCAAAAATCGTCGTAGGACAAAAAATCGACACGCTATCTTGCAGGAAAAAATCCGGGGAACACGATGGCGTCGTCAAAAGTGCAGGTCGTCGAGCTCGTTTTCGAGAAAAAAAAAAAAAAATTCTCAAAATTCGACAAAAAAATAAAACGATCACTGGACCGTGTAGAGAATCTAAAACTGCATAAGAATCGTATAGACGAAAATTGGCGTTCACGCGCTCGTTTTTGAGAAAAAAGTTAAAAAAGCTCTCAAAATTCGAGATAAAAAAAAAAAAACCATCTACCAGGTAGCCAACGGTAAACGGTACAAGTATCGTACGGGCGAAAACGAGCGTTACCGTGCTCGTTTTCGAGTTATTGGCGAGAAACAGCCTGGAGCGATCGGTCCGGCGGTCGACGCGCGAAAGTTTCTAAGTCAGCTCTGCTCCGAATCATCGCTCCGGCGTCAAAAATCGTCGTAGGACAAAAAATCGCCACCCTATCTTGCAGAAAAAAATCCGGGGAACACGATGGCGTCGTCAAAAGTGCAGGTCGTCGAGCTCGTTTTCGAGAAAAAAAAAAAAAAATTCTCAAAATTCGACAAAAAAATAAAACGATCAGTGGACCGTGTAGAGAATCTAAAACTGCATAAGAATCGTATAGACGAAAATTGGCGTTCACGTGCTCGTTTTTGTGGAAAAAATTAAAAAAGCTCTCAAACTTCGAGGTAAAAAAAACAAAAACCATCCACCAGGTAGCCAACGGAAAACGGTACAAGTATCGTACGGGCGAAAACGAGCGTTACCGTGCTCGTTTTCGAGTTATTGACGAAAAACAGCCTGGAGCGATCGGTCCGGCGGTCGACGCGCGAAAGTTTCTAAGTCCGCTCTGCCCCGAAACACCGCTCCGGCGTCAAAAATCGTCGTAGGACAAAAAATCGACACGCTATCTTGCAGGAAAAAATCCGGGGAACACGATGGCGTCGTCAAAAGTGCAGGTCGTCGAGCTCGTTTTCGAGAAAAAAAAAAAACAATTCTCAAAATTCGACAAAAAAATAAAACGATCACTGGACCGTGTAGAGAATCTAAAACTGCATAAGAATCGTATAGACGAAAATTGGCGTTCACGTGCTCGTTTTTGCGGGAAAAATTAAAAAAGCTCTCAAAGTTCGAGATAAAAAAAAAAAAAACCGTCCACCAGGTAGCCAACGGTAAACGGTACAAGTATCGTACGGGCGAAAACGAGCGTTACCGTGCTCGTTTTCGAGTTATTGACGAAAAACAGCCTGGAGCGATCGGTCCGGCGGTCGACGCGCGAAACTTTCTAAGTCCGCTCTGCTCCGAATCATCGCTCCGGCGTCAAAAATCGTCGTAGGACAAAAAATCGCCACCCTATCTTGCAGGAAAAAATCCGGGGAACACGATGGCGTCGTCAAAAGTGCAGGTCGTCGAGCTCGTTTTCGAGAAAAAAAAAAAAAAATTCTCAAAATTCGACAAAAAAATAAAACGATCAGTGGACCGTGTAGAGAATCTAAAACTGCATAAGAATCGTATAGACGAAAATTGGCGTTCACGTGCTCGTTTTTGTGGAAAAAATTAAAAAAGCTCTCAAACTTCGAGGTAAAAAAAACAAAAACCATCCACCAGGTAGCCAACGGAAAACGGTACAAGTATCGTACGGGCGAAAACGAGCGTTACCGTGCTCGTTTTCGAGTTATTGACGAAAAACAGCCTGGAGCGATCGGTCCGGCGGTCGACGCGCGAAACTTTCTAAGTCCGCTCTGCTCCGAAACACCGCTCCGGCGTCAAAAATCGTCGTAGGACAAAAAATCGACACGCTATCTTGCAGGAAAAAATCCGGGGAACACGATGGCGTCGTCAAAAGTGCAGGTCGTCGAGCTCGTTTTCGAGAAAAAAAAAAAAAAATTCTCAAAATTCGACAAAAAAATAAAACGATCACTGGACCGTGTAGAGAATCTAAAACTGCATAAGAATCGTATAGACGAAAATTGGCGTTCACGCGCTCGTTTTTGAGAAAAAAGTTAAAAAAGCTCTCAAAATTCGAGATAAAAAAAAAAAAAACCATCTACCAGGTAGCCAACGGTAAACGGTACAAGTATCGTACGGGCGAAAACGAGCGTTACCGTGCTCGTTTTCGAGTTATTGGCGAGAAACAGCCTGGAGCGATCGGTCCGGCGGTCGACGCGCGAAAGTTTCTAAGTCAGCTCTGCTCCGAATCATCGCTCCGGCGTCAAAAATCGTCGTAGGACAAAAAATCGCCACCCTATCTTGCAGAAAAAAAACCGGGGAACACGATGGCGTCGTCAAAAGTGCAGGTCGTCGAGCTCGTTTTCGAGAAAAAAAAAAAAAAATTCTCAAAATTCGACAAAAAAATAAAACGATCAGTGGACCGTGTAGAGAATCTAAAACTGCATAAGAATCGTATAGACGAAAATTGGCGTTCACGTGCTCGTTTTTGTGGAAAAAATTAAAAAAGCTCTCAAACTTCGAGGTAAAAAAAACAAAAACCATCCACCAGGTAGCCAACGGAAAACGGTACAAGTATCGTACGGGCGAAAACGAGCGTTACCGTGCTCGTTTTCGAGTTATTGACGAAAAACAGCCTGGAGCGATCGGTCCGGCGGTCGACGCGCGAAACTTTCTAAGTCCGCTCTGCTCCGAAACACCGCTCCGGCGTCAAAAATCGTCGTAGGACAAAAAATCGACACGCTATCTTGCAGGAAAAAATCCGGGGAACACGATGGCGTCGTCAAAAGTGCAGGTCGTCGAGCTCGTTTTCGAGAAAAAAAAAAAAAAATTCTCAAAATTCGACAAAAAAATAAAACGATAAGTGGACCGTGTAGAGAATCTAAAACTGCATAAGAATCGTATAGACGAAAATTGGCGTTCACGTGCTCGTTTTTGTGGAAAAAATTAAAAAAGCTCTCAAACTTCGAGGTAAAAAAAACAAAAACCATCCACCAGGTAGCCAACGGAAAACGGTACAAGTATCGTACGGGCGAAAACGAGCGTTACCGTGCTCGTTTTCGAGTTATTGACGAAAAACAGCCTGGAGCGATCGGTCCGGCGGTCGACGCGCGAAACTTTCTAAGTCCGCTCTGCTCCGAAACACCGCTCCGGCGTCAAAAATCGTCGTAGGACAAAAAATCGACACGCTATCTTGCAGGAAAAAATCCGGGGAACACGATGGCGTCGTCAAAAGTGCAGGTCGTCGAGCTCGTTTTCGAGAAAAAAAAAAAAAAATTCTCAAAATTCGACAAAAAAATAAAACGATCACTGGACCGTGTAGAGAATCTAAAACTGCATAAGAATCGTATAGACGAAAATTGGCGTTCACGCGCTCGTTTTTGAGAAAAAAGTTAAAAAAGCTCTCAAAATTCGAGATAAAAAAAAAAAAACCATCTACCAGGTAGCCAACGGTAAACGGTACAAGTATCGTACGGGCGAAAACGAGCGTTACCGTGCTCGTTTTCGAGTTATTGGCGAGAAACAGCCTGGAGCGATCGGTCCGGCGGTCGACGCGCGAAAGTTTCTAAGTCAGCTCTGCTCCGAATCATCGCTCCGGCGTCAAAAATCGTCGTAGGACAAAAAATCGCCACCCTATCTTGCAGAAAAAAATCCGGGGAACACGATGGCGTCGTCAAAAGTGCAGGTCGTCGAGCTCGTTTTCGAGAAAAAAAAAAAAAAATTCTCAAAATTCGACAAAAAAATAAAACGATCAGTGGACCGTGTAGAGAATCTAAAACTGCATAAGAATCGTATAGACGAAAATTGGCGTTCACGTGCTCGTTTTTGTGGAAAAAATTAAAAAAGCTCTCAAACTTCGAGGTAAAAAAAACAAAAACCATCCACCAGGTAGCCAACGGAAAACGGTACAAGTATCGTACGGGCGAAAACGAGCGTTACCGTGCTCGTTTTCGAGTTATTGACGAAAAACAGCCTGGAGCGATCGGTCCGGCGGTCGACGCGCGAAAGTTTCTAAGTCCGCTCTGCCCCGAAACACCGCTCCGGCGTCAAAAATCGTCGTAGGACAAAAAATCGACACGCTATCTTGCAGGAAAAAATCCGGGGAACACGATGGCGTCGTCAAAAGTGCAGGTCGTCGAGCTCGTTTTCGAGAAAAAAAAAAAACAATTCTCAAAATTCGACAAAAAAATAAAACGATCACTGGACCGTGTAGAGAATCTAAAACTGCATAAGAATCGTATAGACGAAAATTGGCGTTCACGTGCTCGTTTTTGCGGGAAAAATTAAAAAAGCTCTCAAAGTTCGAGATAAAAAAAAAAAAAACCGTCCACCAGGTAGCCAACGGTAAACGGTACAAGTATCGTACGGGCGAAAACGAGCGTTACCGTGCTCGTTTTCGAGTTATTGACGAAAAACAGCCTGGAGCGATCGGTCCGGCGGTCGACGCGCGAAACTTTCTAAGTCCGCTCTGCTCCGAATCATCGCTCCGGCGTCAAAAATCGTCGTAGGACAAAAAATCGCCACCCTATCTTGCAGGAAAAAATCCGGGGAACACGATGGCGTCGTCAAAAGTGCAGGTCGTCGAGCTCGTTTTCGAGAAAAAAAAAAAAAAATTCTCAAAATTCGACAAAAAAATAAAACGATCAGTGGACCGTGTAGAGAATCTAAAACTGCATAAGAATCGTATAGACGAAAATTGGCGTTCACGTGCTCGTTTTTGTGGAAAAAATTAAAAAAGCTCTCAAACTTCGAGGTAAAAAAAACAAAAACCATCCACCAGGTAGCCAACGGAAAACGGTACAAGTATCGTACGGGCGAAAACGAGCGTTACCGTGCTCGTTTTCGAGTTATTGACGAAAAACAGCCTGGAGCGATCGGTCCGGCGGTCGACGCGCGAAACTTTCTAAGTCCGCTCTGCTCCGAAACACCGCTCCGGCGTCAAAAATCGTCGTAGGACAAAAAATCGACACGCTATCTTGCAGGAAAAAATCCGGGGAACACGATGGCGTCGTCAAAAGTGCAGGTCGTCGAGCTCGTTTTCGAGAAAAAAAAAAAAAAATTCTCAAAATTCGACAAAAAAATAAAACGATCACTGGACCGTGTAGAGAATCTAAAACTGCATAAGAATCGTATAGACGAAAATTGGCGTTCACGCGCTCGTTTTTGAGAAAAAAGTTAAAAAAGCTCTCAAAATTCGAGATAAAAAAAAAAAAAACCATCTACCAGGTAGCCAACGGTAAACGGTACAAGTATCGTACGGGCGAAAACGAGCGTTACCGTGCTCGTTTTCGAGTTATTGGCGAGAAACAGCCTGGAGCGATCGGTCCGGCGGTCGACGCGCGAAAGTTTCTAAGTCAGCTCTGCTCCGAATCATCGCTCCGGCGTCAAAAATCGTCGTAGGACAAAAAATCGCCACCCTATCTTGCAGAAAAAAAACCGGGGAACACGATGGCGTCGTCAAAAGTGCAGGTCGTCGAGCTCGTTTTCGAGAAAAAAAAAAAAAAATTCTCAAAATTCGACAAAAAAATAAAACGATCAGTGGACCGTGTAGAGAATCTAAAACTGCATAAGAATCGTATAGACGAAAATTGGCGTTCACGTGCTCGTTTTTGTGGAAAAAATTAAAAAAGCTCTCAAACTTCGAGGTAAAAAAAACAAAAACCATCCACTAGGTAGCCAACGGAAAACGGTACAAGTATCGTACGGGCGAAAACGAGCGTTACCGTGCTCGTTTTCGAGTTATTGACGAAAAACAGCCTGGAGCGATCGGTCCGGCGGTCGACGCGCGAAAGTTTCTAAGTCCGCTCTGCCCCGAAACACCGCTCCGGCGTCAAAAATCGTCGTAGGACAAAAAATCGACACGCTATCTTGCAGGAAAAAATCCGGGGAACACGATGGCGTCGTCAAAAGTGCAGGTCGTCGAGCTCGTTTTCGAGAAAAAAAAAAAACAATTCTCAAAATTCGACAAAAAAATAAAACGATCACTGGACCGTGTAGAGAATCTAAAACTGCATAAGAATCGTATAGACGAAAATTGGCGTTCACGCGCTCGTTTTTGAGAAAAAAGTTAAAAAAGCTCTCAAAATTCGAGATAAAAAAAAAAAAAACCATCTACCAGGTAGCCAACGGTAAACGGTACAAGTATCGTACGGGCGAAAACGAGCGTTACCGTGCTCGTTTTCGAGTTATTGGCGAAAAACAGCCTGGAGCGATCGGTCCGGCGGTCGACGCGCGAAAGTTTCTAAGTCCGCTCTGCTCCGAATCATCGCTCCGGCGTCAAAAATCGTCGTAGGACAAAAAATCGCCACCCTATCTTGCAGGAAAAAATCCGGGGAACACGATGGCGTCGTCAAAAGTGCAGGTCGTCGAGCTCGTTTTCGAGAAAAAAAAAAAAAAATTCTCAAAATTCGACAGAAAAATAAAACGATCAGTGGACCGTGTAGAGAATCTAAAACTGCATAAGAATCGTATAGACGAAAATTGGCGTTCACGTGCTCGTTTTTGTGGAAAAAATTAAAAAAGCTCTCAAACTTCGAGGTAAAAAAAACAAAAACCATCCACCAGGTAGCCAACGGAAAACGGTACAAGTATCGTACGGGCGAAAACGAGCGTTACCGTGCTCGTTTTCGAGTTATTGACGAAAAACAGCCTGGAGCGATCGGTCCGGCGGTCGACGCGCGAAACTTTCTAAGTCCGCTCTGCTCCGAAACACCGCTCCGGCGTCAAAAATCGTCGTAGGACAAAAAATCGACACGCTATCTTGCAGGAAAAAATCCGGGGAACACGATGGCGTCGTCAAAAGTGCAGGTCGTCGAGCTCGTTTTCGAGAAAAAAAAAAAAAAATTCTCAAAATTCGACAAAAAAATAAAACGATCACTGGACCGTGTAGAGAATCTAAAACTGCATAAGAATCGTATAGACGAAAATTGGCGTTCACGCGCTCGTTTTTGAGAAAAAAGTTAAAAAAGCTCTCAAAATTCGAGATAAAAAAAAAAAAAACCATCTACCAGGTAGCCAACGGTAAACGGTACAAGTATCGTACGGGCGAAAACGAGCGTTACCGTGCTCGTTTTCGAGTTATTGGCGAGAAACAGCCTGGAGCG
Organism: Colletes latitarsis; assembly: GCF_051014445.1. NCBI lineage: Eukaryota > Metazoa > Arthropoda > Insecta > Hymenoptera > Colletidae > Colletes > Colletes latitarsis. The sequence continues at coordinate 1,024,822 of NC_135147.1, forward strand.
ATCGGTCCGGCGGTCGACGCGCGAAAGTTTCTAAGTCAGCTCTGCTCCGAATCATCGCTCCGGCGTCAAAAATCGTCGTAGGACAAAAAATCGCCACCCTATCTTGCAGAAAAAAATCCGGGGAACACGATGGCGTCGTCAAAAGTGCAGGTCGTCGAGCTCGTTTTCGAGAAAAAAAAAAAAAAATTCTCAAAATTCGACAAAAAAATAAAACGATCAGTGGACCGTGTAGAGAATCTAAAACTGCATAAGAATCGTATAGACGAAAATTGGCGTTCACGTGCTCGTTTTTGTGGAAAAAATTAAAAAAGCTCTCAAACTTCGAGGTAAAAAAAACAAAAACCATCCACCAGGTAGCCAACGGAAAACGGTACAAGTATCGTACGGGCGAAAACGAGCGTTACCGTGCTCGTTTTCGAGTTATTGACGAAAAACAGCCTGGAGCGATCGGTCCGGCGGTCGACGCGCGAAAGTTTCTAAGTCCGCTCTGCCCCGAAACACCGCTCCGGCGTCAAAAATCGTCGTAGGACAAAAAATCGACACGCTATCTTGCAGGAAAAAATCCGGGGAACACGATGGCGTCGTCAAAAGTGCAGGTCGTCGAGCTCGTTTTCGAGAAAAAAAAAAAACAATTCTCAAAATTCGACAAAAAAATAAAACGATCACTGGACCGTGTAGAGAATCTAAAACTGCATAAGAATCGTATAGACGAAAATTGGCGTTCACGTGCTCGTTTTTGCGGGAAAAATTAAAAAAGCTCTCAAAGTTCGAGATAAAAAAAAAAAAAACCGTCCACCAGGTAGCCAACGGTAAACGGTACAAGTATCGTACGGGCGAAAACGAGCGTTACCGTGCTCGTTTTCGAGTTATTGACGAAAAACAGCCTGGAGCGATCGGTCCGGCGGTCGACGCGCGAAACTTTCTAAGTCCGCTCTGCTCCGAATCATCGCTCCGGCGTCAAAAATCGTCGTAGGACAAAAAATCGCCACCCTATCTTGCAGGAAAAAATCCGGGGAACACGATGGCGTCGTCAAAAGTGCAGGTCGTCGAGCTCGTTTTCGAGAAAAAAAAAAAAAAATTCTCAAACTTCGACAAAAAAATAAAACGATCAGTGGACCGTGTAGAGAATCTAAAACTGCATAAGAATCGTATAGACGAAAATTGGCGTTCACGTGCTCGTTTTTGTGGAAAAAATTAAAAAAGCTCTCAAACTTCGAGGTAAAAAAAACAAAAACCATCCACCAGGTAGCCAACGGAAAACGGTACAAGTATCGTACGGGCGAAAACGAGCGTTACCGTGCTCGTTTTCGAGTTATTGACGAAAAACAGCCTGGAGCGATCGGTCCGGCGGTCGACGCGCGAAAGTTTCTAAGTCCGCTCTGCTCCGAAACACCGCTCCGGCGTCAAAAATCGTCGTAGGACAAAAAATCGACACGCTATCTTGCAGGAAAAAATCCGGGGAACACGATGGCGTCGTCAGAAGTGCAGGTCGTCGAGCTCGTTTTCGAGAAAAAAAAAAAACAATTCTCAAAATTCGACAAAAAAATAAAACGATCACTGGACCGTGTAGAGAATCTAAAACTGCATAAGAATCGTATAGACGAAAATTGGCGTTCACGTGCTCGTTTTTGCGGGAAAAATTAAAAAAGCTCTCAAAGTTCGAGATAAAAAAAAAAAAAACCGTCCACCAGGTAGCCAACGGTAAACGGTACAAGTATCGTACGGGCGAAAACGAGCGTTACCGTGCTCGTTTTCGAGTTATTGGCGAAAAACAGCCTGGAGCGATCGGTCCGGCGGTCGACGCGCGAAAGTTTCTAAGTCCGCTCTGCTCCGAAACACCGCTCCGGCGTCAAAAATCGTCGTAGGACAAAAAATCGACACGCTATCTTGCAGGAAAAAATCCGGGGAACACGATGGCGTCGTCAAAAGTGCAGGTCGTCGAGCTCGTTTTCGAGAAAAAAAAAAAAAAATTCTCAAAATTCGACAAAAAAATAAAACGATCAGTGGACCGTGTAGAGAATCTAAAACTGCATAAGAATCGTATAGACGAAAATTGGCGTTCACGTGCTCGTTTTTGTGGAAAAAATTAAAAAAGCTCTCAAACTTCGAGGTAAAAAAAACAAAAACCATCCACCAGGTAGCCAACGGAAAACGGTACAAGTATCGTACGGGCGAAAACGAGCGTTACCGTGCTCGTTTTCGAGTTATTGACGAAAAACAGCCTGGAGCGATCGGTCCGGCGGTCGACGCGCGAAAGTTTCTAAGTCCGCTCTGCTCCGAATCATCGCTCCGGCGTCAAAAATCGTCGTAGGACAAAAAATCGCCACCCTATCTTGCAGGAAAAAATCCGGGGAACACGATGGCGTCGTCAAAAGTGCAGGTCGTCGAGCTCGTTTTCGAGAAAAAAAAAAAACAATTCTCAAAATTCGACAAAAAAATAAAACGATCACTGGACCGTGTAGAGAATCTAAAACTGCATAAGAATCGTATAGACGAAAATTGGCGTTCACGTGCTCGTTTTTGCGGGAAAAATTAAAAAAGCTCTCAAAGTTCGAGATAAAAAAAAAAAAAACCGTCCACCAGGTAGCCAACGGTAAACGGTACAAGTATCGTACGGGCGAAAACGAGCGTTACCGTGCTCGTTTTCGAGTTATTGGCGAAAAACAGCCTTGAGCGATCGGTCCGGCGGTCGACGCGCGAAAGTTTCTAAGTCCGCTCTGCTCCGAATCATCGCTCCGGCGTCAAAAATCGTCGTAGGACAAAAAATCGCCACCCTATCTTGCAGGAAAAAATCCGGGGAACACGATGGCGTCGTCAAAAGTGCAGGTCGTCGAGCTCGTTTTCGAGAAAAAAAAAAAAAAATTCTCAAAATTCGACAAAAAAATAAAACGATAAGTGGACCCTGTAGAGAATCTAAAACTGCATAAGAATCGTATAGACGAAAATTGGCGTTCACGTGCTCGTTTTTGTGGAAAAAATTAAAAAAGCTCTCAAACTTCGAGGTAAAAAAAACAAAAACCATCCACCAGGTAGCCAACGGAAAACGGTACAAGTATCGTACGGGCGAAAACGAGCGTTACCGTGCTCGTTTTCGAGTTATTGACGAAAAACAGCCTGGAGCGATCGGTCCGGCGGTCGACGCGCGAAACTTTCTAAGTCCGCTCTGCTCCGAAACACCGCTCCGGCGTCAAAAATCGTCGTAGGACAAAAAATCGACACGCTATCTTGCAGGAAAAAATCCGGGGAACACGATGGCGTCGTCAAAAGTGCAGGTCGTCGAGCTCGTTTTCGAGAAAAAAAAAAAAAAATTCTCAAAATTCGACAAAAAAATAAAACGATCAGTGGACCGTGTAGAGAATCTAAAACTGCATAAGAATCGTATAGACGAAAATTGGCGTTCACGTGCTCGTTTTTGCGGGAAAAATTAAAAAAGCTCTCAAAGTTCGAGATAAAAAAAAAAAAAACCGTCCACCAGGTAGCCAACGGTAAACGGTACAAGTATCGTACGGGCGAAAACGAGCGTTACCGTGCTCGTTTTCGAGTTATTGACGAAAAACAGCCTGGAGCGATCGGTCCGGCGGTCGACGCGCGAAACTTTCTAAGTCCGCTCTGCTCCGAATCATCGCTCCGGCGTCAAAAATCGTCGTAGGACAAAAAATCGCCACCCTATCTTGCAGGAAAAAATCCGGGGAACACGATGGCGTCGTCAAAAGTGCAGGTCGTCGAGCTCGTTTTCGAGAAAAAAAAAAAAAAATTCTCAAAATTCGACAAAAAAATAAAACGATCAGTGGACCGTGTAGAGAATCTAAAACTGCATAAGAATCGTATAGACGAAAATTGGCGTTCACGTGCTCGTTTTTGTGGAAAAAATTAAAAAAGCTCTCAAACTTCGAGGTAAAAAAAACAAAAACCATCCACCAGGTAGCCAACGGAAAACGGTACAAGTATCGTACGGGCGAAAACGAGCGTTACCGTGCTCGTTTTCGAGTTATTGACGAAAAACAGCCTGGAGCGATCGGTCCGGCGGTCGACGCGCGAAAGTTTCTAAGTCCGCTCTGCTCCGAAACACCGCTCCGGCGTCAAAAATCGTCGTAGGACAAAAAATCGACACGCTATCTTGCAGGAAAAAATCCGGGGAACACGATGGCGTCGTCAGAAGTGCAGGTCGTCGAGCTCGTTTTCGAGAAAAAAAAAAAACAATTCTCAAAATTCGACAAAAAAATAAAACGATCAGTGGACCGTGTAGAGAATATAAAACTGCATAAGAATCGTATAGACGAAAATTGGCGTTCACGTGCTCGTTTTTGAGAAAAAAGTTAAAAAAGCTCTCAAAATTCGAGATAAAAAAAAAACAAACCATCTGCCAGGTAGCCAACGGTAAACGGTACAAGTATCGTACGGGCGAAAACGAGCGTTACCGTGCTCGTTTTCGAGTTATTGACGAAAAACAGCCTGGAGCGATCGGTCCGGCGGTCGACGCGCGAAAGTTTCTAAGTCCGCTCTGCTCCGAATCATCGCTCCGGCGTCAAAAATCGTCGTAGGACAAAGAATCGCAACCCTGTCTTGCAGGAAAAAATCCGGGGAACACGATGGCGTCGTCAAAAGTGCAGGTCGTCGAGCTCGTTTTCGAGAAAAAAAAAAAAAAATTCTCAAAATTCGACAAAAAAATAAAACGATCAGTGGACCGTGTAGAGAATATAAAACTGCATAAGAATCGTATAGACGAAAATTGGCGTTCACGTGCTCGTTTTTGAGAAAAAAGTTAAAAAAGCTCTCAAAATTCGAGATAAAAAAAAAACAAACCATCTGCCAGGTAGCCAACGGTAAACGGTACAAGTATCGTACGGGCGAAAACGAGCGTTACCGTGCTCGTTTTCGAGTTATTGACGAAAAACAGCCTTTAGCGATCGGTCCGGCGGTCGACGCGCGAAAGTTTCTAAGTCCGCTCTGCTCCGAATCATCGCTCCGGCGTCAAAAATCATCGTAGGACAAAAAATCGCCACCCTATCTTGCAGGAAAAAATCCGGGGAACACGATGGCGTCGTCAAAAGTGCAGGTCGACGAGCTCGTTTTCGAGAAAAAAAAAAAAAAATTCTCAAAATTCGACAAAAAAATAAAACGATCATTGGACCGTGTAGAGAATCTAAAACTGCATAAGAATCGTATAGACCAAAATTGGCCTTAACGTGCTGGTTTTCGAGTTATTGACGATAAGCCGGTATATATATGTCCGAGATAAAAAAAAAGATAGGGACAGTGGGAATCTCCTATACTATCACGGGCGTGTATTCTCCTACTAGTTTGATGGTTGTTGTTGCATAAACCAGCGACTGTTTGGCCCGCCGTTTAACCGCGCGGTTTAAAATTGCAACACAATGTTGGTGTCGCTCCGGGGTGAAAAAATGGAAAAACGACATACTTTACGCATAGGGGCGGCTGATCTTAACATATTTTGTCATGTCACCACCCCAGTGACTCTAAGACGGATTTTGCCGTCGCACGTTTTTTTATTAAAAAGTTATTAGTATATAAAAGATTTCGTTAAGCAAAAAGACACGAATATGGGAGTAGGACAAAAAATCGCCAGCCTATCTTGCAGGAAAAAATCCGGGGAACACGATGGCGTCGTCAAAAGTGCAGGTCGTCGAGCTAGTTTTCGAGAAAAAAAAAAAAAAATTCTCAAAACTCGACAAAAAAATAAAACGATCAGTGGACCGTGTAGAGAATCTAAAACTGCATAAGAATCGTATAGACCAAAATTGGCGTTCACGTGCTCGTTTTTGAGAAAAAAGTTAAAAAAGCTCTCAAAATTCGAGATAAAAAAAAAAAAAACCATCTACCAGGTAGCCAACGGTAAACGGTACAAGTATCGTACGGGCGAAAACGAGCGTTACCGTGCTCGTTTTCGAGTTATTGACGAAAAACAGCCTGGAGCGATCGGTCCGGCGGTCGACGCGCGAAAGTTTCTAAGTCCGCTCTGCTCCGAATCATCGCTCCGGCGTCAAAAATCGTCGTAGGACAAAAAATCGCCACCCTATCTTGCAGGAAAAAATCCGGGGAACACGATGGCGTCGTCAAAAGTGCAGGTCGTCGAGCTCGTTTTCGAGAAAAAAAAAAAAAAATTCTCAAAATTCGACAAAAAAATAAAACGATCAGTGGACCGTGTAGAGAATATAAAACTGCATAAGAATCGTATAGACGAAAATTGGCGTTCACGTGCTCGTTTTTGTGGAAAAAATTAAAAAAGCTCTCAAACTTCGAGATAAAAAAAAAAAAAACCATCTACCAGGTAGCCAACGGTAAACGGTACAAGTATCGTACGGGCGAAAACGAGCGTTACCGTGCTCGTTTTCGAGTTATTGACGAAAAACAGCCTGGAGCGATCGGTCCGGCGGTCGACGCGCGAAAGTTTCTAAGTCCGCTCTGCTCCGAAACACCGCTCCGGCGTCAAAAATCGTCGTAGGACAAAAAATAGACACGCTATCTTGCAGGAAAAAATCCGGGGAACACGATGGCGTCGTCAAAAGTGCAGGTCGTCGAGCTCGTTTTCGAGAAAAAAAAAAAAAAATTCTCAAAATTCGACAAAAAAATAAAACGATCAGTGGACCGTGTAGAGAATATAAAACTGCATAAGAATCGTATAGACGAAAATTGGCGTTCACGTGCTCGTTTTTGTGGAAAAAATTAGAAAAGCTCTCAAACTTCGAGATAAAAAAAAAAAAAACCATCTACCAGGTAGCCAACGGTAAACGGTACAAGTATCGTACGGGCGAAAACGAGCGTTACCGTGCTCGTTTTCGAGTTATTGACGAAAAACAGCCTGGAGCGATCGGTCCGGCGGTCGACGCGCGAAAGTTTCTAAGTCCGCTCTGCTCCGAATCATCGCTCCGGCGTCAAAAATCGTCGTAGGACAAAAAATCGCAACCCTATCTTGCAGGAAAAAATCCGGGGAACACGATGGCGTCGTCAAAAGTGCAGGTCGTCGAGCTCGTTTTCGAGAAAAAAAAAAAAAAATTCTCAAAATTCGACAAAAAAATAAAACGATCAGTGGACCGTGTAGAGAATATAAAACTGCATAAGAATCGTATAGACGAAAATTGGCGTTCACGTGCTCGTTTTTGTGGAAAAAATTAAAAAAGCTCTCAAACTTCGAGATAAAAAAAAAAAAAACCATCTACCAGGTAGCCAACGGTAAACGGTACAAGTATCGTACGGGCGAAAACGAGCGTTACCGTGCTCGTTTTCGAGTTATTGGCGAGAAACAGCCTGGAGCGATCGGTCCGGCGGTCGACGCGCGAAAGTTTCTAAGTCAGCTCTGCTCCGAATCATCGCTCCGGCGTCAAAAATCGTCGTAGGACAAAAAATCGCCACCCTATCTTGCAGAAAAAAATCCGGGGAACACGATGGCGTCGTCAAAAGTGCAGGTCGTCGAGCTCGTTTTCGAGAAAAAAAAAAAAAAATTCTCAAAATTCGACAAAAAAATAAAACGATCAGTGGACCGTGTAGAGAATCTAAAACTGCATAAGAATCGTATAGACGAAAATTGGCGTTCACGTGCTCGTTTTTGTGGAAAAAATTAAAAAAGCTCTCAAACTTCGAGGTAAAAAAAACAAAAACCATCCACCAGGTAGCCAACGGAAAACGGTACAAGTATCGTACGGGCGAAAACGAGCGTTACCGTGCTCGTTTTCGAGTTATTGACGAAAAACAGCCTGGAGCGATCGGTCCGGCGGTCGACGCGCGAAAGTTTCTAAGTCCGCTCTGCCCCGAAACACCGCTCCGGCGTCAAAAATCGTCGTAGGACAAAAAATCGACACGCTATCTTGCAGGAAAAAATCCGGGGAACACGATGGCGTCGTCAAAAGTGCAGGTCGTCGAGCTCGTTTTCGAGAAAAAAAAAAAAAAATTCTCAAAATTCGACAAAAAAATAAAACGATCAGTGGACCGTGTAGAGAATCTAAAACTGCATAAGAATCGTATAGGCGAAAATTGGCGTTCACGCGCTCGTTTTTGAGAAAAAAGTTAAAAAAGCTCTCAAAATTCGAGATAAAAAAAAAAAAAACCATCTACCAGGTAGCCAACGGTAAACGGTACAAGTATCGTACGGGCGAAAACGAGCGTTACCGTGCTCGTTTTCGAGTTATTGGCGAAAAACAGCCTGGAGCGATCGGTCCGGCGGTCGACGCGCGAAAGTTTCTAAGTCCGCTCTGCTCCGAATCATCGCTCCGGCGTCAAAAATCGTCGTAGGACAAAAAATCGCCACCCTATCTTGCAGGAAAAAATCCGGGGAACACGATGGCGTCGTCAAAAGTGCAGGTCGTCGAGCTCGTTTTCGAGAAAAAAAAAAAAAAATTCTCAAAATTCGACAAAAAAATAAAACGATCAGTGGACCGTGTAGAGAATCTAAAACTGCATAAGAATCGTATAGACGAAAATTGGCGTTCACGTGCTCGTTTTTGTGGAAAAAATTAAAAAAGCTCTCAAACTTCGAGGTAAAAAAAACAAAAACCATCCACCAGGTAGCCAACGGAAAACGGTACAAGTATCGTACGGGCGAAAACGAGCGTTACCGTGCTCGTTTTCGAGTTATTGACGAAAAACAGCCTGGAGCGATCGGTCCGGCGGTCGACGCGCGAAACTTTCTAAGTCCGCTCTGCTCCGAAACACCGCTCCGGCGTCAAAAATCGTCGTAGGACAAAAAATCGACACGCTATCTTGCAGGAAAAAATCCGGGGAACACGATGGCGTCGTCAAAAGTGCAGGTCGTCGAGCTCGTTTTCGAGAAAAAAAAAAAAAAATTCTCAAAATTCGACAAAAAAATAAAACGATCACTGGACCGTGTAGAGAATCTAAAACTGCATAAGAATCGTATAGACGAAAATTGGCGTTCACGCGCTCGTTTTTGAGAAAAAAGTTAAAAAAGCTCTCAAAATTCGAGATAAAAAAAAAAAAAACCATCTACCAGGTAGCCAACGGTAAACGGTACAAGTATCGTACGGGCGAAAACGAGCGTTACCGTGCTCGTTTTCGAGTTATTGGCGAGAAACAGCCTGGAGCGATCGGTCCGGCGGTCGACGCGCGAAAGTTTCTAAGTCAGCTCTGCTCCGAATCATCGCTCCGGCGTCAAAAATCGTCGTAGGACAAAAAATCGCCACCCTATCTTGCAGAAAAAAATCCGGGGAACACGATGGCGTCGTCAAAAGTGCAGGTCGTCGAGCTCGTTTTCGAGAAAAAAAAAAAAAAATTCTCAAAATTCGACAAAAAAATAAAACGATCAGTGGACCGTGTAGAGAATCTAAAACTGCATAAGAATCGTATAGACGAAAATTGGCGTTCACGTGCTCGTTTTTGTGGAAAAAATTAAAAAAGCTCTCAAACTTCGAGGTAAAAAAAACAAAAACCATCCACCAGGTAGCCAACGGAAAACGGTACAAGTATCGTACGGGCGAAAACGAGCGTTACCGTGCTCGTTTTCGAGTTATTGACGAAAAACAGCCTGGAGCGATCGGTCCGGCGGTCGACGCGCGAAAGTTTCTAAGTCCGCTCTGCCCCGAAACACCGCTCCGGCGTCAAAAATCGTCGTAGGACAAAAAATCGACACGCTATCTTGCAGGAAAAAATCCGGGGAACACGATGGCGTCGTCAAAAGTGCAGGTCGTCGAGCTCGTTTTCGAGAAAAAAAAAAAACAATTCTCAAAATTCGACAAAAAAATAAAACGATCACTGGACCGTGTAGAGAATCTAAAACTGCATAAGAATCGTATAGACGAAAATTGGCGTTCACGCGCTCGTTTTTGAGAAAAAAGTTAAAAAAGCTCTCAAAATTCGAGATAAAAAAAAAAAAAACCATCTACCAGGTAGCCAACGGTAAACGGTACAAGTATCGTACGGGCGAAAACGAGCGTTACCGTGCTCGTTTTCGAGTTATTGGCGAAAAACAGCCTGGAGCGATCGGTCCGGCGGTCGACGCGCGAAAGTTTCTAAGTCCGCTCTGCTCCGAATCATCGCTCCGGCGTCAAAAATCGTCGTAGGACAAAAAATCGCCACCCTATCTTGCAGGAAAAAATCCGGGGAACACGATGGCGTCGTCAAAAGTGCAGGTCGTCGAGCTCGTTTTCGAGAAAAAAAAAAAAAAATTCTCAAAATTCGACAAAAAAATAAAACGATCAGTGGACCGTGTAGAGAATCTAAAACTGCATAAGAATCGTATAGACGAAAATTGGCGTTCACGTGCTCGTTTTTGTGGAAAAAATTAAAAAAGCTCTCAAACTTCGAGGTAAAAAAAACAAAAACCATCCACCAGGTAGCCAACGGAAAACGGTACAAGTATCGTACGGGCGAAAACGAGCGTTACCGTGCTCGTTTTCGAGTTATTGACGAAAAACAGCCTGGAGCGATCGGTCCGGCGGTCGACGCGCGAAACTTTCTAAGTCCGCTCTGCTCCGAAACACCGCTCCGGCGTCAAAAATCGTCGTAGGACAAAAAATCGACACGCTATCTTGCAGGAAAAAATCCGGGGAACACGATGGCGTCGTCAAAAGTGCAGGTCGTCGAGCTCGTTTTCGAGAAAAAAAAAAAAAAATTCTCAAAATTCGACAAAAAAATAAAACGATCACTGGACCGTGTAGAGAATCTAAAACTGCATAAGAATCGTATAGACGAAAATTGGCGTTCACGCGCTCGTTTTTGAGAAAAAAGTTAAAAAAGCTCTCAAAATTCGAGATAAAAAAAAAAAAAACCATCTACCAGGTAGCCAACGGTAAACGGTACAAGTATCGTACGGGCGAAAACGAGCGTTACCGTGCTCGTTTTCGAGTTATTGGCGAGAAACAGCCTGGAGCGATCGGTCCGGCGGTCGACGCGCGAAAGTTTCTAAGTCAGCTCTGCTCCGAATCATCGCTCCGGCGTCAAAAATCGTCGTAGGACAAAAAATCGCCACCCTATCTTGCAGAAAAAAATCCGGGGAACACGATGGCGTCGTCAAAAGTGCAGGTCGTCGAGCTCGTTTTCGAGAAAAAAAAAAAAAAATTCTCAAAATTCGACAAAAAAATAAAACGATCAGTGGACCGTGTAGAGAATCTAAAACTGCATAAGAATCGTATAGACGAAAATTGGCGTTCACGTGCTCGTTTTTGTGGAAAAAATTAAAAAAGCTCTCAAACTTCGAGGTAAAAAAAACAAAAACCATCCACCAGGTAGCCAACGGAAAACGGTACAAGTATCGTACGGGCGAAAACGAGCGTTACCGTGCTCGTTTTCGAGTTATTGACGAAAAACAGCCTGGAGCGATCGGTCCGGCGGTCGACGCGCGAAAGTTTCTAAGTCCGCTCTGCCCCGAAACACCGCTCCGGCGTCAAAAATCGTCGTAGGACAAAAAATCGACACGCTATCTTGCAGGAAAAAATCCGGGGAACACGATGGCGTCGTCAAAAGTGCAGGTCGTCGAGCTCGTTTTCGAGAAAAAAAAAAAACAATTCTCAAAATTCGACAAAAAAATAAAACGATCACTGGACCGTGTAGAGAATCTAAAACTGCATAAGAATCGTATAGACGAAAATTGGCGTTCACGTGCTCGTTTTTGCGGGAAAAATTAAAAAAGCTCTCAAAGTTCGAGATAAAAAAAAAAAAAACCGTCCACCAGGTAGCCAACGGTAAACGGTACAAGTATCGTACGGGCGAAAACGAGCGTTACCGTGCTCGTTTTCGAGTTATTGACGAAAAACAGCCTGGAGCGATCGGTCCGGCGGTCGACGCGCGAAACTTTCTAAGTCCGCTCTGCTCCGAATCATCGCTCCGGCGTCAAAAATCGTCGTAGGACAAAAAATCGCCACCCTATCTTGCAGGAAAAAATCCGGGGAACACGATGGCGTCGTCAAAAGTGCAGGTCGTCGAGCTCGTTTTCGAGAAAAAAAAAAAAAAATTCTCAAAATTCGACAAAAAAATAAAACGATCAGTGGACCGTGTAGAGAATCTAAAACTGCATAAGAATCGTATAGACGAAAATTGGCGTTCACGTGCTCGTTTTTGTGGAAAAAATTAAAAAAGCTCTCAAACTTCGAGGTAAAAAAAACAAAAACCATCCACCAGGTAGCCAACGGAAAACGGTACAAGTATCGTACGGGCGAAAACGAGCGTTACCGTGCTCGTTTTCGAGTTATTGACGAAAAACAGCCTGGAGCGATCGGTCCGGCGGTCGACGCGCGAAAGTTTCTAAGTCCGCTCTGCTCCGAAACACCGCTCCGGCGTCAAAAATCGTCGTAGGACAAAAAATCGACACGCTATCTTGCAGGAAAAAATCCGGGGAACACGATGGCGTCGTCAGAAGTGCAGGTCGTCGAGCTCGTTTTCGAGAAAAAAAAAAAACAATTCTCAAAATTCGACAAAAAAATAAAACGATCACTGGACCGTGTAGAGAATCTAAAACTGCATAAGAATCGTATAGACGAAAATTGGCGTTCACGTGCTCGTTTTTGCGGGAAAAATTAAAAAAGCTCTCAAAGTTCGAGATAAAAAAAAAAAAAACCGTCCACCAGGTAGCCAACGGTAAACGGTACAAGTATCGTACGGGCGAAAACGAGCGTTACCGTGCTCGTTTTCGAGTTATTGGCGAAAAACAGCCTGGAGCGATCGGTCCGGCGGTCGACGCGCGAAAGTTTCTAAGTCCGCTCTGCTCCGAAACACCGCTCCGGCGTCAAAAATCGTCGTAGGACAAAAAATCGACACGCTATCTTGCAGGAAAAAATCCGGGGAACACGATGGCGTCGTCAAAAGTGCAGGTCGTCGAGCTCGTTTTCGAGAAAAAAAAAAAAAAATTCTCAAAATTCGACAAAAAAATAAAACGATCAGTGGACCGTGTAGAGAATCTAAAACTGCATAAGAATCGTATAGACGAAAATTGGCGTTCACGTGCTCGTTTTTGTGGAAAAAATTAAAAAAGCTCTCAAACTTCGAGGTAAAAAAAACAAAAACCATCCACCAGGTAGCCAACGGAAAACGGTACAAGTATCGTACGGGCGAAAACGAGCGTTACCGTGCTCGTTTTCGAGTTATTGACGAAAAACAGCCTGGAGCGATCGGTCCGGCGGTCGACGCGCGAAAGTTTCTAAGTCCGCTCTGCTCCGAATCATCGCTCCGGCGTCAAAAATCGTCGTAGGACAAAAAATCGCCACCCTATCTTGCAGGAAAAAATCCGGGGAACACGATGGCGTCGTCAAAAGTGCAGGTCGTCGAGCTCGTTTTCGAGAAAAAAAAAAAACAATTCTCAAAATTCGACAAAAAAATAAAACGATCACTGGACCGTGTAGAGAATCTAAAACTGCATAAGAATCGTATAGACGAAAATTGGCGTTCACGTGCTCGTTTTTGCGGGAAAAATTAAAAAAGCTCTCAAAGTTCGAGATAAAAAAAAAAAAAACCGTCCACCAGGTAGCCAACGGTAAACGGTACAAGTATCGTACGGGCGAAAACGAGCGTTACCGTGCTCGTTTTCGAGTTATTGGCGAAAAACAGCCTGGAGCGATCGGTCCGGCGGTCGACGCGCGAAAGTTTCTAAGTCCGCTCTGCTCCGAATCATCGCTCCGGCGTCAAAAATCGTCGTAGGACAAAAAATCGCCACCCTATCTTGCAGGAAAAAATCCGGGGAACACGATGGCGTCGTCAAAAGTGCAGGTCGTCGAGCTCGTTTTCGAGAAAAAAAAAAAAAAATTCTCAAAATTCGACAAAAAAATAAAACGATAAGTGGACCCTGTAGAGAATCTAAAACTGCATAAGAATCGTATAGACGAAAATTGGCGTTCACGTGCTCGTTTTTGTGGAAAAAATTAAAAAAGCTCTCAAACTTCGAGGTAAAAAAAACAAAAACCATCCACCAGGTAGCCAACGGAAAACGGTACAAGTATCGTACGGGCGAAAACGAGCGTTACCGTGCTCGTTTTCGAGTTATTGACGAAAAACAGCCTGGAGCGATCGGTCCGGCGGTCGACGCGCGAAACTTTCTAAGTCCGCTCTGCTCCGAAACACCGCTCCGGCGTCAAAAATCGTCGTAGGACAAAAAATCGACACGCTATCTTGCAGGAAAAAATCCGGGGAACACGATGGCGTCGTCAAAAGTGCAGGTCGTCGAGCTCGTTTTCGAGAAAAAAAAAAAACAATTCTCAAAATTCGACAAAAAAATAAAACGATCACTGGACCGTGTAGAGAATCTAAAACTGCATAAGAATCGTATAGACGAAAATTGGCGTTCACGTGCTCGTTTTTGCGGGAAAAATTAAAAAAGCTCTCAATGTTCGAGATAAAAAAAAAAAAAACCGTCCACCAGGTAGCCAACGGTAAACGGTACAAGTATCGTACGGGCGAAAACGAGCGTTACCGTGCTCGTTTTCGAGTTATTGACGAAAAACAGCCTGGAGCGATCGGTCCGGCGGTCGACGCGCGAAACTTTCTAAGTCCGCTCTGCTCCGAATCATCGCTCCGGCGTCAAAAATCGTCGTAGGACAAAAAATCGCCACCCTATCTTGCAGGAAAAAATCCGGGGAACACGATGGCGTCGTCAAAAGTGCAGGTCGTCGAGCTCGTTTTCGAGAAAAAAAAAAAAAAATTCTCAAAATTCGACAAAAAAATAAAACGATCAGTGGACCGTGTAGAGAATCTAAAACTGCATAAGAATCGTATAGACGAAAATTGGCGTTCACGTGCTCGTTTTTGTGGAAAAAATTAAAAAAGCTCTCAAACTTCGAGGTAAAAAAAACAAAAACCATCCACCAGGTAGCCAACGGAAAACGGTACAAGTATCGTACGGGCGAAAACGAGCGTTACCGTGCTCGTTTTCGAGTTATTGACGAAAAACAGCCTGGAGCGATCGGTCCGGCGGTCGACGCGCGAAAGTTTCTAAGTCCGCTCTGCTCCGAAACACCGCTCCGGCGTCAAAAATCGTCGTAGGACAAAAAATCGACACGCTATCTTGCAGGAAAAAATCCGGGGAACACGATGGCGTCGTCAGAAGTGCAGGTCGTCGAGCTCGTTTTCGAGAAAAAAAAAAAACAATTCTCAAAATTCGACAAAAAAATAAAACGATCAGTGGACCGTGTAGAGAATATAAAACTGCATAAGAATCGTATAGACGAAAATTGGCGTTCACGTGCTCGTTTTTGAGAAAAAAGTTAAAAAAGCTCTCAAAATTCGAGATAAAAAAAAAACAAACCATCTGCCAGGTAGCCAACGGTAAACGGTACAAGTATCGTACGGGCGAAAACGAGCGTTACCGTGCTCGTTTTCGAGTTATTGACGAAAAACAGCCTGGAGCGATCGGTCCGGCGGTCGACGCGCGAAAGTTTCTAAGTCCGCTCTGCTCCGAATCATCGCTCCGGCGTCAAAAATCGTCGTAGGACAAAAAATCGCAACCCTGTCTTGCAGGAAAAAATCCGGGGAACACGATGGCGTCGTCAAAAGTGCAGGTCGTCGAGCTCGTTTTCGAGAAAAAAAAAAAAAAATTCTCAAAATTCGACAAAAAAATAAAACGATCAGTGGACCGTGTAGAGAATATAAAACTGCATAAGAATCGTATAGACGAAAATTGGCGTTCACGTGCTCGTTTTTGAGAAAAAAGTTAAAAAAGCTCTCAAAATTCGAGATAAAAAAAAAACAAACCATCTGCCAGGTAGCCAACGGTAAACGGTACAAGTATCGTACGGGCGAAAACGAGCGTTACCGTGCTCGTTTTCGAGTTATTGACGAAAAACAGCCTGGAGCGATCGGTCCGGCGGTCGACGCGCGAAAGTTTCTAAGTCCGCTCTGCTCCGAATCATCGCTCCGGCGTCAAAAATCATCGTAGGACAAAAAATCGCCACCCTATCTTGCAGGAAAAAATCCGGGGAACACGATGGCGTCGTCAAAAGTGCAGGTCGACGAGCTCGTTTTCGAGAAAAAAAAAAAAAAATTCTCAAAATTCGACAAAAAAATAAAACGATCATTGGACCGTGTAGAGAATCTAAAACTGCATAAGAATCGTATAGACCAAAATTGGCCTTAACGTGCTGGTTTTCGAGTTATTGACGATAAGCCGGTATATATATGTCCGAGATAAAAAAAAAGATAGGGACAGTGGGAATCTCCTATACTATCACGGGCGTGTATTCTCCTACTAGTTTGATGGTTGTTGTTGCATAAACCAGCGACTGTTTGGCCCGCCGTTTAACCGCGCGGTTTAAAATTGCAACACAATGTTGGTGTCGCTCCGGGGTGAAAAAATGGAAAAACGACATACTTTACGCATAGGGGCGGCTGATCTTAACATATTTTGTCATGTCACCACCCCAGTGACTCTAAGACGGATTTTGCCGTCGCACGTTTTTTTATTAAAAAGTTATTAGTATATAAAAGATTTCGTTAAGCAAAAAGACACGAATATGGGAGTAGGACAAAAAATCGCCAGCCTATCTTGCAGGAAAAAATCCGGGGAACACGATGGCGTCGTCAAAAGTGCAGGTCGTCGAGCTAGTTTTCGAGAAAAAAAAAAAAAAATTCTCAAAACTCGACAAAAAAATAAAACGATCAGTGGACCGTGTAGAGAATCTAAAACTGCATAAGAATCGTATAGACCAAAATTGGCGTTCACGTGCTCGTTTTTGAGAAAAAAGTTAAAAAAGCTCTCAAAATTCGAGATAAAAAAAAAAAAAACCATCTACCAGGTAGCCAACGGTAAACGGTACAAGTATCGTACGGGCGAAAACGAGCGTTACCGTGCTCGTTTTCGAGTTATTGACGAAAAACAGCCTGGAGCGATCGGTCCGGCGGTCGACGCGCGAAACTTTCTAAGTCCGCTCTGCTCCGAATCATCGCTCCGGCGTCAAAAATCGTCGTAGGACAAAAAATCGCCACCCTATCTTGCAGGAAAAAATCCGGGGAACACGATGGCGTCGTCAAAAGTGCAGGTCGTCGAGCTCGTTTTCGAGAAAAAAAAAAAAAAATTCTCAAAATTCGACAAAAAAATAAAACGATCAGTGGACCGTGTAGAGAATCTAAAACTGCATAAGAATCGTATAGACGAAAATTGGCGTTCACGTGCTCGTTTTTGTGGAAAAAATTAAAAAAGCTCTCAAACTTCGAGGTAAAAAAAACAAAAACCATCCACCAGGTAGCCAACGGAAAACGGTACAAGTATCGTACGGGCGAAAACGAGCGTTACCGTGCTCGTTTTCGAGTTATTGACGAAAAACAGCCTGGAGCGATCGGTCCGGCGGTCGACGCGCGAAAGTTTCTAAGTCCGCTCTGCTCCGAAACACCGCTCCGGCGTCAAAAATCGTCGTAGGACAAAAAATCGACACGCTATCTTGCAGGAAAAAATCCGGGGAACACGATGGCGTCGTCAGAAGTGCAGGTCGTCGAGCTCGTTTTCGAGAAAAAAAAAAAACAATTCTCAAAATTCGACAAAAAAATAAAACGATCAGTGGACCGTGTAGAGAATATAAAACTGCATAAGAATCGTATAGACGAAAATTGGCGTTCACGTGCTCGTTTTTGAGAAAAAAGTTAAAAAAGCTCTCAAAATTCGAGATAAAAAAAAAACAAACCATCTGCCAGGTAGCCAACGGTAAACGGTACAAGTATCGTACGGGCGAAAACGAGCGTTACCGTGCTCGTTTTCGAGTTATTGACGAAAAACAGCCTGGAGCGATCGGTCCGGCGGTCGACGCGCGAAAGTTTCTAAGTCCGCTCTGCTCCGAATCATCGCTCCGGCGTCAAAAATCGTCGTAGGACAAAAAATCGCAACCCTGTCTTGCAGGAAAAAATCCGGGGAACACGATGGCGTCGTCAAAAGTGCAGGTCGTCGAGCTCGTTTTCGAGAAAAAAAAAAAAAAATTCTCAAAATTCGACAAAAAAATAAAACGATCAGTGGACCGTGTAGAGAATATAAAACTGCATAAGAATCGTATAGACGAAAATTGGCGTTCACGTGCTCGTTTTTGAGAAAAAAGTTAAAAAAGCTCTCAAAATTCGAGATAAAAAAAAAACAAACCATCTGCCAGGTAGCCAACGGTAAACGGTACAAGTATCGTACGGGCGAAAACGAGCGTTACCGTGCTCGTTTTCGAGTTATTGACGAAAAACAGCCTGGAGCGATCGGTCCGGCGGTCGACGCGCGAAAGTTTCTAAGTCCGCTCTGCTCCGAATCATCGCTCCGGCGTCAAAAATCATCGTAGGACAAAAAATCGCCACCCTATCTTGCAGGAAAAAATCCGGGGAACACGATGGCGTCGTCAAAAGTGCAGGTCGTCGAGCTCGTTTTCGAGAAAAAAAAAAAAAAATTCTCAAAATTCGACAAAAAAATAAAACGATCAGTGGACCGTGTAGAGAATATAAAACTGCATAAGAATCGTATAGACGAAAATTGGCGTTCACGTGCTCGTTTTTGAGAAAAAAGTTAAAAAAGCTCTCAAAATTCGAGATAAAAAAAAAACAAACCATCTGCCAGGTAGCCAACGGTAAACGGTACAAGTATCGTACGGGCGAAAACGAGCGTTACCGTGCTCGTTTTCGAGTTATTGACGAAAAACAGCCTGGAGCGATCGGTCCGGCGGTCGACGCGCGAAAGTTTCTAAGTCCGCTCTGCTCCGAATCATCGCTCCGGCGTCAAAAATCATCGTAGGACAAAAAATCGCCACCCTATCTTGCAGGAAAAAATCCGGGGAACACGATGGCGTCGTCAAAAGTGCAGGTCGACGAGCTCGTTTTCGAGAAAAAAAAAAAAAAATTCTCAAAATTCGACAAAAAAATAAAACGATCATTGGACCGTGTAGAGAATCTAAAACTGCATAAGAATCGTATAGACCAAAATTGGCCTTAACGTGCTGGTTTTCGAGTTATTGACGATAAGCCGGTATATATATGTCCGAGATAAAAAAAAAGATAGGGACAGTGGGAATCTCCTATACTATCACGGGCGTGTATTCTCCTACTAGTTTGATGGTTGTTGTTGCATAAACCAGCGACTGTTTGGCCCGCCGTTTAACCGCGCGGTTTAAAATTGCAACACAATGTTGGTGTCGCTCCGGGGTGAAAAAATGGAAAAACGACATACTTTACGCATAGGGGCGGCTGATCTTAACATATTTTGTCATGTCACCACCCCAGTGACTCTAAGACGGATTTTGCCGTCGCACGTTTTTTTATTAAAAAGTTATTAGTATATAAAAGATTTCGTTAAGCAAAAAGACACGAATATGGGAGTAGGACAAAAAATCGCCAGCCTATCTTGCAGGAAAAAATCCGGGGAACACGATGGCGTCGTCAAAAGTGCAGGTCGTCGAGCTAGTTTTCGAGAAAAAAAAAAAAAAATTCTCAAAACTCGACAAAAAAATAAAACGATCAGTGGACCGTGTAGAGAATCTAAAACTGCATAAGAATCGTATAGACCAAAATTGGCGTTCACGTGCTCGTTTTTGAGAAAAAAGTTAAAAAAGCTCTCAAAATTCGAGATAAAAAAAAAAAAAACCATCTACCAGGTAGCCAACGGTAAACGGTACAAGTATCGTACGGGCGAAAACGAGCGTTACCGTGCTCGTTTTCGAGTTATTGACGAAAAACAGCCTGGAGCGATCGGTCCGGCGGTCGACGCGCGAAAGTTTCTAAGTCCGCTCTGCTCCGAATCATCGCTCCGGCGTCAAAAATCGTCGTAGGACAAAAAATCGCCACCCTATCTTGCAGGAAAAAATCCGGGGAACACGATGGCGTCGTCAAAAGTGCAGGTCGTCGAGCTCGTTTTCGAGAAAAAAAAAAAAAAATTCTCAAAATTCGACAAAAAAATAAAACGATCAGTGGACCGTGTAGAGAATATAAAACTGCATAAGAATCGTATAGACGAAAATTGGCGTTCACGTGCTCGTTTTTGTGGAAAAAATTAAAAAAGCTCTCAAACTTCGAGATAAAAAAAAAAAAAACCATCTACCAGGTAGCCAACGGTAAACGGTACAAGTATCGTACGGGCGAAAACGAGCGTTACCGTGCTCGTTTTCGAGTTATTGACGAAAAACAGCCTGGAGCGATCGGTCCGGCGGTCGACGCGCGAAAGTTTCTAAGTCCGCTCTGCTCCGAAACACCGCTCCGGCGTCAAAAATCGTCGTAGGACAAAAAATAGACACGCTATCTTGCAGGAAAAAATCCGGGGAACACGATGGCGTCGTCAAAAGTGCAGGTCGTCGAGCTCGTTTTCGAGAAAAAAAAAAAAAAATTCTCAAAATTCGACAAAAAAATAAAACGATCAGTGGACCGTGTAGAGAATATAAAACTGCATAAGAATCGTATAGACGAAAATTGGCGTTCACGTGCTCGTTTTTGTGGAAAAAATTAGAAAAGCTCTCAAACTTCGAGATAAAAAAAAAAAAAACCGTCTACCAGGTAGCCAACGGTAAACGGTACAAGTATCGTACGGGCGAAAACGAGCGTTACCGTGCTCGTTTTCGAGTTATTGACGAAAAACAGCCTGGAGCGATCGGTCCGGCGGTCGACGCGCGAAAGTTTCTAAGTCCGCTCTGCTCCGAATCATCGCTCCGGCGTCAAAAATCGTCGTAGGACAAAAAATCGCAACCCTATCTTGCAGGAAAAAATCCGGGGAACACGATGGCGTCGTCAAAAGTGCAGGTCGTCGAGCTCGTTTTCGAGAAAAAAAAAAAAAAATTCTCAAAATTCGACAAAAAAATAAAACGATCAGTGGACCGTGTAGAGAATATAAAACTGCATAAGAATCGTATAGACGAAAATTGGCGTTCACGTGCTCGTTTTTGTGGAAAAAATTAAAAAAGCTCTCAAACTTCGAGATAAAAAAAAAAAAAACCATCTACCAGGTAGCCAACGGTAAACGGTACAAGTATCGTACGGGCGAAAATGAGCGTTACCGTGCTCGTTTTCGAGTTATTGACGAAAAACAGCCTGGAGCGATCGCTCCGGCGGTCGACGCGCGAAAGTTTCTAAGTCCGCTCTGCTCCGAAACACCGCTCCGGCGTCAAAAATCGTCGTAGGACAAAAAATCGCCACCCTATCTTGCAGGAAAAAATCCGGGGAACACGATGGCGTCGTCAAAAGTGCAGGTCGTCGAGCTCGTTTTCGAGAAAAAAAAAAAAAAATTCTCAAAATTCGACAAAAAAATAAAACGATCAGTGGACCGTGTAGAGAATATAAAACTGCATAAGAATCGTATAGACGAAAATTGGCGTTCACGTGCTCGTTTTTGAGAAAAAAGTTAAAAAAGCTCTCAAAATTCGAGATAAAAAAAAAACAAACCATCTGCCAGGTAGCCAACGGTAAACGGTACAAGTATCGTACGGGCGAAAACGAGCGTTACCGTGCTCGTTTTCGAGTTATTGACGAAAAACAGCCTGGAGCGATCGGTCCGGCGGTCGACGCGCGAAAGTTTCTAAGTCCGCTCTGCTCCGAATCATCGCTCCGGCGTCAAAAATCATCGTA
Source organism: Colletes latitarsis (assembly GCF_051014445.1). NCBI lineage: Eukaryota > Metazoa > Arthropoda > Insecta > Hymenoptera > Colletidae > Colletes > Colletes latitarsis. The sequence continues at coordinate 1,046,278 of NC_135147.1, forward strand.
GGACAAAAAATCGCCACCCTATCTTGCAGGAAAAAATCCGGGGAACACGATGGCGTCGTCAAAAGTGCAGGTCGACGAGCTCGTTTTCGAGAAAAAAAAAAAAAAATTCTCAAAATTCGACAAAAAAATAAAACGATCATTGGACCGTGTAGAGAATCTAAAACTGCATAAGAATCGTATAGACCAAAATTGGCCTTAACGTGCTGGTTTTCGAGTTATTGACGATAAGCCGGTATATATATGTCCGAGATAAAAAAAAAGATAGGGACAGTGGGAATCTCCTATACTATCACGGGCGTGTATTCTCCTACTAGTTTGATGGTTGTTGTTGCATAAACCAGCGACTGTTTGGCCCGCCGTTTAACCGCGCGGTTTAAAATTGCAACACAATGTTGGTGTCGCTCCGGGGTGAAAAAATGGAAAAACGACATACTTTACGCATAGGGGCGGCTGATCTTAACATATTTTGTCAATGTCATCTTCCCAGTGACCCTAGGAAGGAGTTTGCCGTTGCACGTTTTCCTATTAAAAAGTAATTAGTGTACAAAAATTTTCGTGAAGCAAAAAACAAGAATATGAAAGTACGTTCCATGAGCATTACGGTGAATAAAACAGAAATTAAAAATTCCCGAGGGGTTGAACAGCATCATATTGAATTCGTTTTGCTGACTGGGGTCTGCGCCCCCCAGACCCCCGCTACACTAGCCCAGACCAAACCCACTTTGTAATAGTGGTATCATATTAAATTGAACAGCATCGTACTTAATTCGTTTTGCTGAATGGGGGGCTGCGCCCCCCAAACCCCCGCTACACTAGCCCAGACCTAACCCATTTTGTAATAGCGGTATCAAATTAAATTGAACAGTATCGTACTAAATTCGTTTTGCTGACTGGGGGGCTGCGCCCCCCAGACCCCCGCAACACTAGCCCGGACCTAACCCACTTTGTAATAGCGGTATCATATTAAATTGAACAGCATCGTACTAAATTCGTTTTGCTGAATGGGGGGCTGCGCCCCCCAAACCCCCGCTACACTAGCCCAGACCTAACCCATTTTGTAATAGCGGTATCAAATTAAATTGAACAGCATCATATTGAATTCGTTTTGCTGACTGGGGTCTGCGCCCCCCAGACCCCCGCTACAATAGCCCAGACCTAACCCACTTTGTAATAGTGGTATCATATTAAATTGAACAGCATCGTACTTAATTCGTTTTGCTGAATGGGGGGCTGCGCCCCCCAAACCCCCGCTACACTAGCCCAGACCTAACCCATTTTGTAATAGCGGTATCAAATTAAATTGAACAGCATCGTACTAAATTCGTTTTGCTGACAGGGGTCTGCGCCCCCCAGACCCCCGCTACACTAGCCCAGACCTAACCCCCTTTGTAATAGCGGTATCATATTAAATTGAACAGCATCATATTGAATTCGTTTTGCTGACTGGGGTCTGCGCGCCCCAGACCCCCGCAACACTAGCCCGGACCTAACCCACTTTGTAATAGCGGTATCATATTAAATTGAACAGCATCGTACTAAATTCGTTTTGCTGAATGGGGGGCTGCGCCCCCCAAACCCCCGCTACACTAGCCCAGACCTAACCCATTTTGTAATAGCGGTATCAAATTAAATTGAACAGTATCGTACTAAATTCGTTTTGCTGACTGGGGGGCTGCGCCCCCCAGACCCCCGCAACACTAGCCCGGACCTAACCCACTTTGTAATAGTGGTATCATATTAAATTGAACAGCATCGTACATAATTCGTTTTGCTGAATGGGGGGCTGCGCCCCCCAAACCCCCGCTACACTAGCCCAGACCTAACCCATTTTGTAATAGCTGTATCAAATTAAATTGAACAGCATCATATTGAATTCGTTTTGCTGACAGGGGTCTGCGCCCCCCAGACCCCCGCTACACTAGCCCAGACCTAACCCACTTTGTAATAGTGGTATCATATTAAATTGAACAGCATCGTACATAATTCGTTTTGCTGAATGGGGGGCTGCGCCCCCCAAACCCCCGCTACACTAGCCCAGACCTAACCCATTTTGTAATAGCGGTATCAAATTAAATTGAACAGCATCGTACTAAATTCGTTTTGCTGACAGGGGTCTGCGCCCCCCAAACCCCCGCTACACTAGCCCAGACCTAACCCATTTTGTAATAGCGGTATCAAATTAAATTGAACAGCATCATATTGAATTCGTTTTGCTGACTGGGGTCTGCGCCCCCCAAACCCCCGCTACACCAGCCCAGACCTAACCCATTTTGTAATAGCGGTACCAAATTAAATTGAGCAGCATCATATTGAATTCGTTTTGCTGACAGGGGTCTGCGCCCCCCAGACCCCCGCTACACTAGCCCAGACCTAACCCCCTTTGTAATAGCGGTATCATATTAAATTGAACAGCATCATATTGAATTCGTTTTGCTGACTGGGGTCTGCGCGCCCCAAACCACCGCAACACTGGCCCAGACCTAGCCCATTTTGTAATGACTGTATTGGAACTGCGTTAGGGCTAGTTTAGAATTGGTTAGGTGAAGTAATGCGGAGAGCAGTTTCGCCTGCGTCCCGGGATGCTTGTTGGCATGAGTGGTGTCTGAATGAGTAAAGACGGATGAGACACTTGTGGGGTATGGTGAGTCAGATTCTCAAACTACCCATATATTCTTCTGAGGCATGGGTGCCTATCCAAGGATCTCCTTCGGTATCTAAAACAGAAATAAAAAAAAAAAAAAAAAAAAAAAAAAAAATGAATATGGACTGTGTTAGGACTGAATTGGATAAGGTCTGGGTTACGTCTCGGTTAGGTCTGAGTTAGGACTGGTTTAAGACTGGGTTAGGACTGGGTTAGGACTGGGTTAGGACTGGGTTAGGTCTGGGTTAGGACTGGGTTAGGTCTGGGTTAGGTCTGGGTTAGGACTGGGTTAGGTCTGGGTTAGGACTGGGTTAGGACTGGGTTAGGTCTGGGTTAGGTCTGGGTTAGGACTGGGTTAGGACTGGGTTAGGACTGGGTTAGGTCTGGGTTAGGTCTGGGTTAGGTCTGGGTTAGGACTGGGTTAGGACTGGGTTAGGTCTGGGTTAGGTCTGGGTTAGGTCTGGGTTAGGTCTGGGTTAGGTCTGGGTTAGGTCTGGGTTAGGTCTGGGTTAGGACTGGGTTAGGACTGGGTTAGGTCTGGGTTAGGCCTGGGTTAGGTCTGGGTTAGGACTGGGTTAGGACTGGGTTAGGTCTGGGTTAGGACTGGGTTAGGTCTGGGTTAGGACGGGGTTAGGTCTGGGTTAGGTCTGGGTTAGGACTGGGATAGGTCTGGGTTAGGTCTGGGTTACGACTGGGTTAGGTCTGGGTTACGACTGGGTTAGGTCTGGGTTACGACTGGGTTAGGTCTGGGTTACGACTGGGTTAGGTCTGGGTTACGACTGGGTTAGGATTGGGTTAGGTCTGGTTTAGGACTGGGTTAGGTCTAGGTTAGGACTGGGTTAGGTCTGGGTTAGGTCTGGGTTAGGACTGGGTTAGGTCTGGGTTAGGACTGGGTTAGTACTGGGTTAGGACTGGGTTAGGTCTGGGTTAGGTCTGGGTTATTTCTGGGTTAGGTCTGGGTTAGGTCTGGGTTAGGTCTGGGTTAGGGCTGGGTTAGGTCTGGGTTAGGTCTGGGTCAGGTCTGGGGTATTTCTGGGTTAGGACTGGGTTAGGTCTGGGTTAGGTCTGGGTTATTTCTGGGTTAGGTCTGGGTTAGGTCTGGGTTAGGTCTGGGTTAGGTCTGGGTTAGGTCTGGGTTAGGTCTGGGTTAGGACTGGGTTAGTACTGGGTTAGGACTGGGTTAGGTCTGGGTTAGGTCTGGGTTATTTCTGGGTTAGGTCTGGGTTAGGGCTGGGTTAGGTCTGGGTTAGGTCTGGGTCAGGTCTGGGGTATTTCTGGGTTAGGACTGGGTTAGGTCTGGGTTAGGTCTGGGTTAGGACTGGGTTAGGTCTGGGTTAGGACTGGGTTAGGACTGGGTTAGGTCTGGGTTAGGTCTGGGTTAGGTTTGGGTTAGGACTGGGTAGGTTCTGGGTTAGGACTTGGTTAGGACTGGGTTAGGACTGTGTTAGGACTGGGTTAGGTCTGGGTTAGGTCTGGGTTAGGACTGGGTTAGGTCTGGGTTAGGACTGGGTTAGGTCTGGGTTAGGTCTGGGTTCGGTCTGGGTTAGGTCTGGGTTAGGACTGGGTTAGGACTGGGTTAGGTCTGGGTTAGGACTGGGTTAGGACTGGGTTAGGTCTGGGTTAGGTCTGGGTTAGGACTGGGTTAGGTCTGGGTTAGGACTGGGTTAGGTCTGGGTTAGTACTGGATTTGGTTAGGTCTGTGTTAGGTCTGGGTTAGGACTGGGTTAGGACTGGGTTAGGTCTGGGTTAGGACTGGGTTAGGACTGGGTTAGGACTGGGTTAGGTCTGGGTTAGGTCTGGGTTATTTCTGGGTTAGGTCTGGGTTAGGTCTGGGTTAGGTCTGGGTTAGGTCTGGGTTAGGTCTGGGTTAGGACTGGGTTAGGACTGGGTTAGGTCTGGGTTAGGACTGGGTTAGGACTGGGTTAGGTCTGGGTTAGGACTGGGTTAGGTCTGGGTTAGGTCTGGGTTCGGTCTGGGTTAGGACTGGGTTAGGTCTGGGTTAGGTCTGGGTTAGGTCTGGGTTAGGTCTGGGTTAGGTCTGGGTTAGGACTGGGTTAGGACTGGGTTAGGTCTGGGTTAGGTCTGGGTTAGGACTGGGTTAGGTCTGGGTTAGTACTGGATTTGGTTAGGTCTGGGTTAGGTCTGGGATAGGACTGGGTTAGGACTGGGTTAGGTCTGGGTTAGGACTGGGTTAGGTCTGGGTTAGGTTTGGGTTAGGACTGGGTAGGTTCTGGGTTAGGACTTGGTTAGGACTGGGTTAGGACTGTGTTAGGACTGGGTTAGGTCTGGGTTAGGTCTGGGTTAGGACTGGGTTAGGTCTGGGTTAGGACTGGGTTAGGTCTGGGTTAGGTCTGGGTTCGGTCTGGGTTAGGTCTGGGTTAGGTCTGGGTTAGGACTGGGTTAGGACTGGGTTAGGTCTGGGTTAGGACTGGGTTAGGACTGGGTTAGGTCTGGGTTAGGACTGGGTTAGGACTGGGTTAGGTCTGGGTTAGGACTGGGTTAGGACTGGGTTAGGTCTGGGTTAGGTCTGGGTTAGGACTGGGTTAGGTCTGGGTTAGGTCTGGGTTCGGTCTGGGTTAGGTCTGGGTTAGGTCTGGGTTAGGACTGGGTTAGGACTGGGTTAGGTCTGGGTTAGGACTGGGTTAGGACTGGGTTAGGTCTGGGTTAGGACTGGGTTAGGACTGGGTTAGGTCTGGGTTAGGACTGGGTTAGGACTGGGTTAGGTCTGGGTTAGGTCTGGGTTAGGACTGGGTTAGGTCTGGGTTAGGACTGGGTTAGGTCTGGGTTAGTACTGGATTTGGTTAGGTCTGGGTTGGGTCTGGGTTAGGTCTGGGTTAGGACTGGGTTAGGTCTGGGTTAGGACTGGGTTAGGACTGGGTTAGGACTGGGTTAGGTCTGGGTTAGGTCTGGGTTATTTCTGGGTTAGGTCTGGGTTAGGTCTGGGTTAGGTCTGGGTTAGGTCTGGGTTAGGTCTGGGTTAGGTCTGGGTTAGGACTGGGTTAGGACTGGGTTAGGTCTGGGTTAGGACTGGGTTAGGACTGGGTTAGGTCTGGGTTAGGACTGGGTTAGGTCTGGGTTAGGACTGGGTTAGGTCTGGGTTAGTACTGGATTTGGTTAGGTCTGGGTTGGGTCTGGGTTAGGTCTGGGTTAGGACTGGGTTAGGACTGGGTTAGGTCTGGGTTAGGACTGGGTTAGGACTGGGTTAGGACTGGGTTAGGTCTGGGTTAGGTCTGGGTTATTTCTGGGTTAGGTCTGGGTTAGGTCTGGGTTAGGTCTGGGTTAGGACTGGGTTAGGTCTGGGATAGGTCTGGGTTAGGTCTGGGTTAGGACTGGGTTAGGACTGGGTTAGGTCTGGGTTAGGACTGGGTTAGGTCTGGGTTAGTACTGGATTTGGTTAGGTCTGGGTTAGGTCTGGGTTAGGTCTGGGTTAGGTCTGGGTTAGGACTGGGTTAGGACTGGGTTAGGTCTGGGTTAGGACTGGGTTAGGACTGGGTTAGGACTGGGTTAGGTCTGGGTTAGGTCTGGGTTATTTCTGGGTTAGGTCTGGGTTAGGTCTGGGTTAGGTCTGGGTTAGGTCTGAGT